>NC_039364.1:226946170-227200124 GCF_003573695.1 Papaver somniferum | reverse complement strand
ACATTAAGAAAGACAACCATCAAATTTAACTGGGTGCATCAAAAAGGGCTACCTCTTGCAAAGTGTCATGTAATTTTTGTTTCCTTTTGTATATGTATCAAAAGTGTCTCATTCTTCTTAAAAAAAAAAAAAAAAAAAAAAAAAAAAAAAACGATGTATATATTCAGAAAAAAAAAAAAATCAGAAAAATACAAAAAAAATCAAGTATTTATCAATTCCATCCTCTCTTGTTCCAAAAATAAAAGAGAGTAGTCAATGTAAATAAGAGTCATGTAAAGAGTCATCTTTTGTGTTTTATTGTAATAAGCAAGGAAGGGTGTATGCCATTGATGTACAACGCGAGTAATTGTGAAACACCTCCAACTCATTCACAATTCTCGTAAAGTCCAGACAGCTAGCTAGATTTCGACCTTGGTTCTTAGCCTGAGAAACTATCTCTTGGTGATTAGTAGTCATAACATCCGATCTTTCTTTACACATGTATAGATACACTTTACACTCTTATCACATGTCCTTATTTGTTATCAGTGCTAGGATTGTGCCTTCGATAGCTAGATTGACATCTCCATTTTGCTGTGAGCTTAACTGACTTGCACATGTCACATTTGATGGAATCTGAGCTTATATTTTGACCTAGAACTTTGTAGGTACGTTCTAAGCAAACCTTCACGAGACTTCAACTCGTCCACTAGGGACACTTAGTGGTTTAAAAGGCTTAGTGCATACGCTAAATGCATTCGAGAGACCAGCGACAGTGGTATAGGTAGGATTTCCTTAGTTTTGTTTTACTTGAGGACAAGTAAAATTCAGGTTTGGGGGTATTTGATGAGTGCTAAAAAGTGCATATTTCTATATCTTTTTATTGGCATTTAACTCATCTTTTGTGCATTAATTCTACATTTTATCCCATATTCTGTATTTTCATTGTTTTCAAGAATAAATATTTTTATTAATTAATTTTGCATTTTTAGGTTGTAAATAAAGTTTGGATGAATTACGGAGCAAAAAGAGAAGAAAAGTGGTGGAAGCCAAGAGGAATCACACAAGGAAGCCGCGAAGAATGTTGTGCGCAAGACCAAAAGGCTAGAACTGGGCTTGAAGAGGAAGAATTGTTCTTAAAGAAGATATGGGCTTGGCATACCCAAGGCCCAAAACCCTCACCCAAACCCATTTACAATATCCATACCCGCCTTCATATTCAGCCGTCGGATTGGATCATCTCAGCATCGTACGGTCGCTTCATCATAGTGCATCAAAATCTGAAGATCCTGAAAAACACTATAGCACCTAACTCCATCTTGAGACGTCAGTTTCGTTGTACTTCCGCATCCAACGGTCGCTCCTCGCTTCTTTCCATCTCGTCGTTAGATCGATCCATCATCTCCACATCCCACGGTTCATCCTCGCTGTTCATCCAATTTGCTACAACCTCCCAACACCCGAGCACCTAACACCTATACCCGTCAGCCAAACAGACCTTACCCAATTTTCCATCGACCACCTTCTTCTCCGTCTTCTCCCCCATCCCTCTGCAACAGATCCACCAACTCCATCGCCACCACACCCTCGTCTCTGCCAGCCACAGCTGGGCCTCTCCAAAAGCACTAAAAGATCTACCCATTATCTGGGCTTTTTCCCGAATAGAAACCAAGGTTTCTTCATCCCATTTAAACCAAAAGTTTTTTCTTTAACCCATTAAAAACCAAAAGGCTTTGCTCCCTTTAAAAACCAAAATTTTTCCTCATCCCATAAAAAACCAAATTTCTTTTCCAAAATTCCCAAGAAACACAAAGCTCTTTGCTCCCTTTAAAAAACCAAAAGTTTCCAAATGTCTCCCGCCAAAACCAAATGTCTCCCGACAAAACCAAATTTTCCCCGAAAAGTCCAATCCCATTAAAAACCAAATTTTCTTGTACATAATCCAGTAGATAAAATTTCTTAAAACCCTTTTGTTCCTTTTGTATATATTTTGCTAATCCAATATGATCTCGGCTGACATATGTTGGATTCTTGCCTTGAATAACGGAGTTCTAATATTGCTTTCGCCGAAATCGGGTATTCTCTTTCCTTTTTCTCTACTCAACATGATCCTCTTAATATGTTGTATTATAATTTTGTTCATATTTTGAAACATTGAGGACAATGTTTAGTTTAGGTTTGGGGGTGAAAAGTAGATACTTTGATAATATGCCATAATTGAAAACAAGAACTCCTTCTTTTTGAAAAAAATGAAAAATGAAAATAAAAAATTAAAAATTGAAAAAAAACATAAAAATGGAGCTCATTTACCTTGAAATGTTGACTCTTGTGCAAATATGTAATTATTAGGAGTCTTAGTCTAGATATTTAGGCACCCTGATTCTAGCACAATTCACATAGTGATAAGAAATTTGCACGCGCACGATCTACCAATACATGTATGGCCTCGATCTTCAAGGTGTTTGATAGGAAGTCACGATTGCCAATCACTTTAGAATACTGAACGAAACTTTACTAGCTTGTTCTTTGGTTGGTTGGGATAGAAGGTGGAGGTTACATTAAGAAAGACAACCATCGAATTTAACTGGGTGCATCAAAAAGGGCTACCTCTTGCAAAGTGTCATGTAATTTTTTGTTTCTTTTTGCTTATTTATCAAAAGAGTTACCATGTTGTAAATAATTTTAATCAAAAAAAATAAAAAATAAAAATTCAAGTATTTATCAATTCCATCTTCTCTTGTTCCAAAAATAAAAGAGAGTAGTCAATGTAAATAAGAGTCATGTAAAGAGTCATCTTTTGTGTTTTTGTGTTATAAGCAAGGTAGGGTGTATGCCATTGATGTACAACGCGAGTAATTGTGAAATACCTCCAACTCATTCACAATTCTCGTAAAGTCCGGACAGCTAGCTAGATTTCGACCTCGGTTCTTAGCCTGAGAAACTATCTCTTGGTGATTAGTAGTCATAACATCCGATCTTTCTTTACACATGTGTAGATACACTTTACACTCTTATCACATGTCTTTATTTGTTATCAGTGCTAGGATTGTGCCTTCGATAGCTAGATTGACATCTCCATTTTGCTGTGAGCTTCTACTGACTTGCGCATGTCACATTTGATGGAATCTGAGCTTATATTTTGTCCTAGAACTTTGTAGGTACGTTCTAAGCAAACCTTCACAAGACTTCACTCGTCCACTAGGGACACTTAGTGGTTTAAAAGGCTTAGTGCATACGCTAAATGCATTCGAGAGACCAGCGACAGTGGTATAGGTAGGATTTCCTTAGTTTTGTTTTACTTGAGGACAAGTAAAATTCAGGTTTGGGGGTATTTGATGAGTGCTAAAAAGTGCATATTTCTATATATTTTTCTTGGCATTTAACTCATCTTTTGTGCATTAATTCTACATTTTATCCCATATTCTGTGTTTTCGTTGTTTTCAAGAATAAATACTTTTCTTAATTAATTTTGCATTTTTAGGTACTAAATAAAGCCTGGTTATCTCACGGAGCGAAAAGAGCAAAGGAACGGCAAAGACTCTCGCTAGGAGGAAGCGAAGAATGATGTTTGCAAGAGCCGGATCAACTAGAAATGGGCTTGAAGAGGAAGAATTGTTCTTAAAGAAGATATGGGCTTGGCATACCCAAGGCCCAAAACCCTTACCCAAATCCATTTCCATTATCCATACCCATTTCCATGAGAGCCGTCAGATTGGATCCATCTTGTCATCCAACGGTCGCCTCATCATTGTGCATCAAAATCCGAAGCTCCTGTCAAACACCATAGTACCTAACTCCATCTGAAGCCGTCAGTTTTGTTGTATCTCATAATCCAACGGTCGCGACATACCTCTCCATCGTAGCCGTTCGATTCAATCTATATGGGATCATCCAACGCTCTTTACTTGCCGTTCATCAAAGTTCGCTACACCCGCTTCACACCCTAGCATCCAAAACCATCGACTTCACCCAAACAAGTTCTTCTTCCCCAAATCTTTTTTCCCCCGACAGTTGCAGTCGAGCTCTGCTCCTGCCTCTCTTCCATGTCCACTGCCACCCTGCCATCGCCACTTCCTCCACTGTCACCAAACACCACCTACACGCCGTAGCTACCTCCCCTACCTCTATAGCCATCTAACTCATTGATTTTTCACCACTGAAACCCTAGGTGATAAATCAATAAATTAGGTGAGGCTATAAGACGCAATTGAAGACATGGAGAGGAGCAGAGAAGAGAGAATAGGCATGGGTCGACATCAATTCAGGGATTAGGTGAGTGGACTTTTCAATTCAAAAATTAGGGTTTGCAAGTTAGGGTTTCGAAATTTGGGGATATTTTGTAAAACTATAAAAGGAAACTGATGTGTGATGTAAAGGCTTATGCCTGGGTTAGCCAGTGTGTCACCCAAGAGCACTGGAATAGCCAGTGTCTCAAGGGTTAGTGTTTAATTTTCAACTATTTTTATGTTTATTCCATTACTCTTATTCAGTTTCAATTCAGTTTGCAACACCATTGCCACTGTCACTGTAACCTTACTTTGTACATAAGCACTGCAGCCTTGCCCTATGCTTCATGGTTTCTTTATGTCATTGTCTTGGCTTGGTGCCTTATTCTCCCATGTTAACTCACTGCATTGTTGCACTACCTTGACCCTGTTTTGCCCTGTCTCAGCTTGGTCCTAGAGCTAGCTATCTTGACTTAGCCTTTGTGCTAGTCTGCCTTGGCCAGTGTCATGGCCTAGAGCCTTATCTTGGTCTGACAACTGCATTGCTTCCCTTCCACTGCTGCTGCTGCTGCTGCTGCTACCTCAACCAGCTTTGCTACTGCAGCTGTCTGCTTCCACTCCTGCTGTCTGCTGTTTCTCAGCTCTTGCCTTGGCCACTGTCCTGCTGCCCAAGGCCCAGCCACAGTTTAGGTTAAGGCTCAAAGCCCAGTTCAGTCTTGGATTAATCTAGAAGCCCAATTCAGTCAACTGTGGGCTTAATCCAAAAGCCTAAACTCAAAAGCCTAAGACCAAATCAATTGAGTCCATTCCATTGCACTTCAAAGGTCAAGCCTAGTGCACTTCAAGACCAACTGAGCCCAAGCTCAGTTCACTTGATTATCAAACAAGCTTATAACCCAAAGGTAACCTAAAGCCCAATAGCCAACTAGAGCCCAAAATATCTAGAGAACTCCAAAACACACCCAGTCTCTGTGGATCGACCCGTACTTGCACGAGCTACAACCGACGACCGTGCACTTGCGGTATTACTGTAGGCCCGTTTCATTTCGCTTAAATTTCACACGCGTTCACGGGTCCACCACTAACTTAGCTAAGCTTTGTTTTGTATCTTAGATGTTTATCTTTGATTATTTCATTACTCATTTTCCATATTTACCCTTCTCACCTTCTTTCTCTTTGATATAAAACAAAAACAAATAATGATTTTTATCTTTGATAAAGTTTCGAGTAGTAATGTAAAAGTCGGTTCAGACGTTGATCGGAAACAAAATGGACTATTGTTTCCTTAGGGTAAAAAGCATGTGGAAAATTACTACTAAATCAAGGGTTATAATGAAATCCCTTGCATTAACAAAAACGTATTCGTGTTTCTCCATTTTTGTCAATGAAAAATAAAAATCAAAGTCGTACAATGATATAGGGCAGTGACTTTAAATATGTTCTTATTCCCCTCACCATCAAAATGAAAAAACCAAATTCCTTATTCCTTAGCAAAATAAAGAAGAGGTATCTGCTCTGCATCTCTTATTATTACTCTCGACATATATTTTGAACAATTTGGAAGAGGATAGATCTTATGATTTGGTATTACTCCAAGCATTACGAACTAGACCAAACCAAAATTCATAGGTTTTTATTTTTCTTGGTAAACACGTATCATGTGTATGGAATGATGTTTTTATATTTAAAAGTATCGGTATTAGGGGTTGAGAGTTAGATTGTTTTTGATGACATGAAATGGGACAATGTATTAAGTATATTACTTTTTTTTCATTTTGCAGGTATGTACCAACGCTTAATAATAAACTTTCGTCCATTATAGGTTTATTGTTGTTAGGACTGTCAATAACATAACCCAACTTTCTGCTACACGTATCGTTGTGAGCCCCTGGGATTGGGCCACAACTATGATTGTTGTTCTCGTGAAGTTTCTACAAATAAAACCCTCCTACATAACCTGGTTGTTCCTTAGTTTCTTGAACCACTTGGAATTTTGGGACACCCAACCGGTGGAGATTGTTGTGTTGTGCATGGGTTTGAGTGTTATTTATATATAATTCAATAGTCAGTAAGTGGGATGAGAGTACTTTGTTGGACCAAGTGAAATTTTGTATATAGCTGAGTAGCGAACCTCACTATGTTGCTTGGTAGTTATGTCATTTTATTTTGTATGTGTTCTCATTTAAATTCAGTCATATAGACTAAAATAGGAATCAGGAAGAATCAATCACTTTTTTTTTAATATGAAAAGAAATATATCGAATATAAAAAATAAAAAATATTTATCCGTATGGATACATTGTATTATTTAAGCAGGGTTATTGTTTAACCATTCTTTAGTTGAAACACAAGCTATACCATGTTTACCCAGCGAGTGAGCAACATTATTTGCATCTCTATATAAGTGAATGCATTTCCAAGTTACTAAGGAATTAAAAATACTACCACAATCGATAATTAAATTTCTTGGTGTCCACTTGATTGTATCTCATCTACCATTCAAAGTGTAGTTGCAGGAAATCCTACACTACACCCCTCACAAGATTTCATTAACATTCAACTCATTTTAGATTAACAATCTTAATTTTATTGATCAATCTTTGAACAATCTTACAAGAAAAGATAAAGGAATCAATAATAACCACTGCTCTAGATTTTCTCTCTCCTATTTACTTGCTTCTCACTTAGAAAAAGATCTCCCCTTTCCTTTACAATGGAACAGCTATTTATAGGGAATTACATAGTGGATGATAGCTAATCTGTCCTTTATTTTCGAATATGACTTGCGACATTCTCGCATCCTTACAAATTTTAATCTCGCAAACTCTCTAATTTTCGCAGTACCATCACATTTTTCTCATGATTTTAGCTGACGTCGTTTATCATGTCATTTCAGAAATTGTTCTGCGACACTGTTGTGTTGTGTTGTTGATTATTTCGCTGAGGCATTATTGTTACGAGATTCTGATCCTACATCTTGCCTCTTCTCATATCTTCTCTGCGAAGTAAATAATGATGTGAGAAATGCCGCAGCTGTCCATCTCTTATACTGCATTTATCACACGTATCCTTTCTTCCATTTATTTCTTGACATGTCTTCTGTAACCGCTGGTTTTCTACCGCTCACGTCTTTTCGCATTAATGGTGTTTATTTCTTCGAGTAAAAAAATCTTCTTTATATATTCTTCTTACTCTTCTTTCCATTCTCTTTTTACTTTCTCTTCTCTTTTTACTTTCTCATCTCTGCAATTCTATTGTTCTTCCGTAAGTTCTACTGTAATTCTTCCTTCTTTAATTTTCTTACTTTTCATCCATTCCCATACTCTATATTCAGATATGCCTCCAAGCGGTCAAAAGCATGAGAAAATTTTTAAAGAAACCCAAAAAGATCTTGCTGAGAAAGGTTTCACACTTTCTACCATTCCTGGTGAAAGTGCCAAATCAATTCTTTCTATCAAACTTTTCTCTGATCAACATTGTGATGATCAATCAATCATAGTTTCGCTAGGTCAAATTCTCGCAGGTCTTCCCATATTCCTCTTTATGACCCAGATATTCCTCTGTTCTATGAAATTCTCGCTCACTCGGGATTTTTGCGAGCTATCCTCCAACTGAGTGGGGATTGCATCCGTCTGATGCTGGAGTTCGCTAACCGTGGTGCTGGTAAAGGATCTCTTTACTCTAAAGAACTTAGGTATCCTAAATTCGCAGATTTGGAGATAATCGCTGAAAAATACACAGTAGCGAGTTTCTTTGAGAATTATGAATTGATCTCCATGAAGAAAGAGAATACTCGCTGGGGTATTCGCCTGAAAAGGAAAGCTAATATTGATGAAGGTAAAATACTCATGCAAGACATTGATTGGTATTCTGGTAAGAACACAACTCCTCGCCAATCCAAAGATGATAAATGGTGTGTTTTTCCCTTGATGCTGAAAGGACCTTACATTGTTGGGTCAAATGTTCTTCCTGAGAATCTCGCTACTAATCAACCTTGGGTATTCTCTTGGCCCGAGAAGGAGAAAGAGGTATGTTTCTTCCAGTTTCGCTCACTTTACATTTCTTTATTTATCTTTATTCTTTTGTTCGCTTATTCTTGCGAAATTCTACAGATCCAGAAACTGAAAGATAGCTATCACAGGACTGGGAAGGCTAGTACCTTGTTAGCTCTTCGCTCATACACAGATGAGGTAAGAAATATTCTCTTATGATTTTAAATAGTATATTGTTGCCTATATTTCTTATTTATATCTGTGTGTGAAGATTATTGCTGAAATAGAAGAGCCTGCCAATGTTACGAAGACTGGTGATAAAGGTAAAGGTGCTCTTCGCAGGGAAAAACCAACTGCTCCTCCTTCAAAGAAGAGAAAAATCCGTTCTTCCTCTCCTTCAAATATTCCTTCTCATGAAAATTCCGAAAGTGATGAGGATGATGAGGATAATGATGACCTTGTTGCAAATGAAGATTCTCCATCTGAATCTTCTATGGCTAAGCTCTCTGGCCTCTTTTCTGATTCTTTGCAAGGAATGGGAGATAGTCAATTCGCTAATACCTGCAAAGCTCTCGCTACGATTTGCGATGTTCCTTTATTGGATGGTGATAATTCTCTTCGTGGAGTTTCTAGATCGGTGACCCCCGATTTTTTGCATTCTCTTAATAGTCTGGTATGCTTTCGTCCTTTTACTTCTTCATTATTGTAATTCAAAATCTCTTTTTATTTTAATACTTTTTATATTTTCTCGCAGGATGGAAAAGCTTCTTTCGTTGTTGCCTCAGATCTGGAGAGGAGACACGAAATTCTTGAAAAGAAGAATCTTCAATTTCGTGTAAAGAATGAGGAACTGGAAACTGAAATCAAAGGTCTTCGCGAGAAGAACAAACAACTAGAAATTGATTCTTCTTCGTACATGAACAAAATCTCTAGCCTTCAGCAAGCTAATAATCAACTTTATGGTATGTTACTTTTCTCCTTTCCCTTCATTCATGCATCCTGTTGTTTTATCTTATTTAATTGATCCTTTTTGCAGACATTTATGGTCTTTCTGATGAAGCTACCATTCTTCGTTCATTTCCTAATTCCTTGGATAATGATACCCTTCTTGAGCGTCTTAATAAATCTTTAAATAGTTTCTCAAATGATAGAATTTCATCTCTTTCTCTGAATGAACTGAGATCCAAATTTCGCCTCTTAGAGATTGACCATAGATCTAGTTTAGGCTTAGCCAATCGATTTAAGCGTCTCTTTCTTAATTCTAAAGAGAAAATCAATGAACTAAGAACCAAAATTAGCGGTCTCATAGATGATAAGGATCACATCTCTGATCAAGGTGCTAAGGCTCTGGCGAAATTCCAAGAGACCCTTCTTGAAGTTCAACTTGAACGAGATGAAGCTAACTGCAAGAACATCGAGCTCTGCGAAAGAGAAAACCAAATTCGTTCTCGTCTCCTTATAAATAATGAGGATGAATTCGCTTGGGCTGCGAAAATCTTAGACGATGCTGATAAGCACGTATGTGCTACATTTTATACCCATATTTATATTAGGTAGGACTCATATTTTGGCTAATAACATTATTTTAGTGCTTTTATAAAAAGTGCAAGTTTATCCGATCATGCGGGAAGAAACACAGCTAATGTAGAAGCTAAATGGTGTTTGCGACTAGATGGACCAATATTGTTGCTCACTGCAAAAGAACCTTGTATGTCGCTGGCCTGGTATTGCTTTGTATCAGCAACACTCAAGGCTCCATTTCCTGCATGTCCTGGAAAACAAGAATTGTCTTCGCTTATTCAGACTGGCCCGACCCACTGATGACTAAAACTAAAGAGAAATGGGAGATGTGTCGGCTCTTACACCTCATTTCTTTCTTTAACATCAATAAAAGCATCAGGAGAAGCATCTCATTTATTTTATCAAAAGAAAGAGAAGAAAATCTCGTTCCTTATTCAAGCAGCTGCTGCAACCAGAGAATGGAAAGTGATGCTATGCTAGTATTTGGAGAAGGATGGAGTTTAACGTCAGGGTTGGTAGTGAACTGAGTTTGGTTGTTGTTGGCTTATACATTAAGAGGACGCGGTAGAAGATGGAGGGGTAATATTTAACTGAATTCGTTCAGTTTCTGGCCAAGCTTGGTTGAGTTTTTGTTATTGATAACTCCATTGGTCGGTTCTCTGGTATTTCAAATGTGGTCTGTTTGGATGGTTGAGCGAAATGGGTTTGTGGATTGATTCTGAGCTCGAGTTGGAGATTTGAAGGCTGAACTCTCGATGATGTTTTATAACAACAACAACAACGGTCGAAACTGCTAGTGTTGGCTGGATCCTCCGTAATTGGTTGGTTGTTTCGGCTTCAAGGGCTTGTGGTTGAACTGTGCAGTCAATGGGAGAGAGTGCAGTCTGTGGTGGTGACCAATGGTGTAAATATTAAGATTTCAGTCGAAAGAGAATATGAGTTCCAAGGTTTTGGTGGAAATCAAATGGTGACTGATTAGTGCTGCTGTTGGGATTTGGTGGTTATATGAAGCAAGGAAGATTTCTGGGGTTCATACTTCGCCTGAATTTTGTAACGGAACTGGGGTTTGCTGTGCTCTCACGGTGAAGAAGCTAATTTGTATGAGCTGGCGATGAAGAAATACAGCTGCATGCGGCCATGCTCGGGAAAGAACTGATTTCGAAATCAGTATGTGCTGAAAGTTAAAAATTGTGTTAGCCGAGTTAGGATGTGAATGACGATGGAATCTATCCCTCCAGGGAGTGATCTGAGTGTCGAACAACATCAACATGGATTTCTGGAGGAGAATAGAATTGAACTGGTTGCAATCGTGAACGATGGGTATCGGTGCTGGTGGTGAGGGCTGCGAACACAGGGACTGAATACATGGGTTCCATTATTGTTCAGTAAGTTTTGGCTGGTATTGGATGAGGAACTCATTGGCAGCAAACGAAGTTATTTATTGTGACAGCATGGAAGTTATGGTCCGTGAAAGTGCTGTGACAGATTAATTGAGGTGAAGTTGTATTGTCTGGTGGTGTAACCGAGAAGTGAGAACTGGTCACGTGGCCGGACTTTGCAGCTTGTGGTTAGTCTGAGAAGAAGATGGAGCTAGGCAGTGACCGCACTTTGGCAAATGGAAGTGGGTTGGGCCTTGGCAGATACAAGATGTCTGCTAGGTCTTATTTGAGATTTCCCACAACACCTATATATATGCATTAGCGTACGGAAACGAAGGGGGAGGCCGTCTACTGGAGCCGTAACTGAAAAAGAAAGGAGACAGAGAAGCGAGAGTTTGGAGTTGCCGTGGAGGCTAACAGCAGAAAAGCAAGAGAAAGGGAAGAAGATCCGTACCGGGGTGACAAACGGTGATATCGGTTTATCATTTCTTATTTTTGTAATTTATTTTTATGGGTTTTGAGAAATCCATAGCCATATTCTAATTTCTTTGTAACTAGGGTTTTATGGTTGAAACTACTTTGGGTATTAGGCTATTTTGATTGATTATATAGCAATAGACCATTATGATTTGAATAAATTCATCTTCGAATATTGTTTATTGATTTATTGAAAAATGAGTTGTTGCTCCACCGGTTTAGTAATAACCTTTGTGCGTAATTGGATAATTTTACAAATAGTTTTGGTCTCGTTATTTGATAGTTCATGCTTGGGTTGAATCCTTTGATGGGTTATACTTAGAAGAGCCGGATACAATTTGTGAATCAATAATTTAGTTTCGTATAACTTTCTCGCTAACACAATTTGATGGTGCTTGCTTGGGTTTAATCTTTTGATGTTCCATGCTTAGGGTGTCCCAGTGATATTTGCGACTCTAATACATATAATAGGTGGTGTCGATGGAACGAAGAATAAACATATATTTGCAATCATGTTTCATTTCAGTAATTATATAGAGATAGTAATGGATACCGTGAAACCCTGGTTACCGACTCTCCCATTGAATTTCTTTTATTAGTTTAGTTTAATTTTATTATTTCATTTTACATTTCTCAATTATAAAAATCTCAAAAACATCATTTCTGATTATTAGAGATATTGATTACAGTATTTCCACTGCTCCTCGTGGGAACGACCCGTACTTGCCTCTGTCTACTAGTTGGACACCGTGTGATTGTGGTTATATAAATAGGTATCTCCGGATCCTATCAGATGCCAGAAAAGATTTAGGTGTAAATGTTAGTCTCCAAGTTGAGCATACAGCCTTGATTAGAGATATGATTTCTGACAGAGAATGTTATTAATTGTTCTTCTTCACTAATCTTTTGTTTCTTACGAATTTTCATCAAGTTATTAATTGATTGCCTTTTGCTCGCAGATTCTGAAAGTAGGTATCGCGAAAGAATTGAGGAACTTGAAGCTGAAAAAGAGGAACTCGCAAAGAATCTGTCTTCTCGCAACGACAAGTATTCTAGATTAAAGAATCAAATCAAGATCACTGTTGCGAACTTTAAGAACGACGCTCTGCATTTTCGCAATCAAACTATTCAAATGGTTTGTGATGACCATAGTATTCCTCACTCTGATTATCCTTGTCTCTTGAAGGAGATCCCAAAGAACATTCCTAGTCTAACTATCTCTGATAGCGAAGCTGATGATGAAGAATCTGATGGTGATGAAGGTTCTGATGGTGATGAAAGTTCTGATGCAGACGAAGAAGGGAATAATTCTGATGAAGATGATGAAGGATCAACTAAGAAGTAGTCTTTGTTTCTTTCTTTGATCTTCTGTAATATTTGTACATTTATTCCTTCTTTCTGTATATTTGCGAATTCTTTTGGTTCCCCACATTCCTTAATATATGAGTTTCTTTCATTTTGACCTGCATTCACTAAAACAATTCTTCCTTGCAATACAGTTAATCAACATAATCATTAATTTTTGAATTTTTGCGTAAATCTATCATATGGAGACAAATAACATTTTCTAATTTCATTTATTCCCATATTTGCCTCTGTTATTTGTATCCAAATGAGAGATTTTGCAGATTTTTCTTATTTTGTGCCTCAACTTCACAGTTATTTATATATAATTTCGCAATCATATGCGAAGTGAATTTTGATTCTTTTCAAGATTTCATTCATGTGTGGTCTTATTTTACCTTCCTAGTTAAAGGTCTTATTATGCCACCTCTTGTCATTGCGACAAAATCGTAGGACGTTCTTGCACTTTCATGCAAAAACCCCTTGATCTTGCCTTAACTTTTTCTTTTGTATTATGGACTCTTCAGGAATGTTGCGACAATATAACATGCCTAAATATTCTTGCGAAAATAAAGCCCCATGACATTGTCGTCTTGCGACGAAATCGCAGGACGTCTTCGCACTTTCATGCGAAAACCCATTGATCTAGTCTTATCTTTTTCTTTTGTATTATTGCCTCTTCAGGATTGTTGCACAAATATGACAAGCCTTAATACCCTTGCGAGTAAAAGCCTCATGACATTTGCGTCTTAAGACACTTATCAGCTCCCTAATGGAGGCTGCCACCCTTATCATCCCCCTGGTTGCCCCTTCAAGGAGGCGTACCTATACCATACAAGGTTGGCTCCTCCCATCCGGTCTTAACAACAACCAGTTGTTTTCGCAGCCTCTTATCCCTTTTACCTATAGGGTTTATGGTTACGAGACTGCACCCTAAGTGGGGTTTTCTTCGGGCCGAGTGCAGTATAAGCCAAGATTTGTCAAGAATGGCAAGGTACGTTCCAGACGCCCCTGGAACTCTTGACTCAACCGTGTACCTCGGCGCCATGGTCAAATTCTGCACTCCTTGGGAGAGCCCTTATTACCTTAGTCGCCCAACCTAAGTCATATGCTTAAGCTGAGAATCCAAGGTGCCTCTCCCGGATGGGCTTTATTGACCCCAAATATCCATGACTCAGGTTCCGGTGGCGGTGTAGCCTTTCCCTGAGCCATGTAACAGGTACCCCTTACATGACGTACTTTAGGTCTTACATTTGCCTCTTGCGAAATTGTATTCGCGAACTAGGGTGTACGCCATAAAGGTACGCCCCTTTCTCTTTTGTCATTGATCTCTGATTGTCTTCTGTAGAATTCATTATCTCTGCAAGATTCTTGCACATCATCATATCGTATTTGCATTTCGCAATCTCAATTTTGTCATTCAATAAAATTTATTTTTGAGAATTTTATTTATTGCGAGAGTGTCGCAACAAATTAATCATTCATACATTTCTTATTTTTATTACCTTTGCCATCCTCTGCTTCTTTGTTATTTTATGTTACTGCTTCCTTGGTAGTGGTATGTTCACCATTTTTTTATTCTGAGTTAGCATTAGTTTCGCAACATCTCTTCTTCTTTTCGTTCGATTGCATCCACCATCAATTTCTCACTTCTTTGTGTCTCTTTGATTTTTTGTCGCCAACTTGCCTTCTTGTTTGCTCTTCCTTCGCAGGATTCCACCTTAGTTTCGTAACACCTCTTTCCTTCAACCCAATCTCCCTTTATGATTCCTATACCGCTGGGGTGAGGGAATTTGATGCACTGATGGAAAGTTGAAGCTACACCTAGAATCCCATGTAACCAAGGTCGACCAATTAATGCATTATAGGGTGATTCCATATCAACGACACAGAACAGGATTTCAGAAGATATTCCCTTCAATGGAATTCGCATAGTAACCTCCCCTTTAGGCTTGTTGGCAGTACCATTAAAACCATATATCTTATATGTTGATGGTATAAGATCATCATCTCTTCCTCCCATAGTTTTATAAGTATGATAAAATAAGATGTTCACAGAGCTTCCCTATCGATTAGAATCCTATTAATTGCCCATGAATCTTTAACTTCATCATCCTTATATTCTTTCGGTTTTGGATTAATTTCTAATTTTACTACCAATGGATTATCATGTACCTCTTCACCTTCGGGGATTTCTTCTACGGTAAAAGAAATAATCTGTTTCCGCCATTCCTCTAGTGGCGAGATTTTCGCAATATTCATAATTTCTCTTCCATCATTATCTCTTGCGAAAACTCTACTCAAAACATTGTCATGAAAATCTTCAATTGTCTTGTATGAATGTACGATACAGTGACAGAATAGATTCTTTGCTTTTGCACCAACTTTTATAAAGAATGTTTCCTTCTTTTTCATCGTGTTTACTTTGTGATACTCTAGTGGTGGTGGCAATGGTTGAGATTGTGGGTGCCCTACTAAAAACTGGTTTAGTTTTCCTTGATCTATCATTCTCAGAATAATTCTTTTTACATTTATGCAATCATTTGTAGTATGTCCATGAAAGTGATGATAAGAACAGAACTCATGACTTCTGTGGTTTGGAGGTGGTTCCGTTCCCATGTTCCATGGTGTTGGTATATTCTCCATCAAAATTATAGCTTCCCATATTTTCTCCACACTTGCATTTAGAGGTGGCATCTTGATTTCTTCCCATACTACCTTGTGACCTCCTTGTCCTCTATTATAGTTTTGCCTTTGACCTCCATAAGTTTCTTGTGGCTGATCGAGTCTTTGAATCTTGTATTTCCACCATGATTGTAAAATTTTTTTCTTTTTCATACTCCTCTTGATCTCGGCTTCCCATAGCCACCAGTTTCTGTTGATTGTTGCCCGTCACCTTCTCTTGTTGTACTTGCGAAGTGTTCGCCACTGTGTTTATTAGTTTGGGTAATAAGCTTGCATTCGTTGTTTGTGAACTGGTGTTCGCAACTGGGTATGATTCCATTTCATTTTGCCTTTCCTCTAGAGCAATATATTCTTCTTGAAGTTCTCGCAATTCAGTCATTGTGATCGTATTCTTGACTCTGAAAATTTGGATATACAATAGGTTGGTT
The DNA here is from genome assembly GCF_003573695.1 of Papaver somniferum. Classification (NCBI taxonomy): domain Eukaryota; kingdom Viridiplantae; phylum Streptophyta; class Magnoliopsida; order Ranunculales; family Papaveraceae; genus Papaver; species Papaver somniferum. The sequence goes on along the minus strand of NC_039364.1, from coordinate 227,184,093 downwards.
GCAAACATAGCATTGATAAATGATAAGATAAGATATCTCTCATCCACACGGCCATCCATTTCGCTACACATAGTCCTCCATCTTTTAGTTAGGTGCTTCAAACTTTCGCCAATCCTTTGTTTTAATCCAAACACGTCTTCAATACCAGGTCGCGAAGAATTATTACTTATATATGCCCCTAGGAATGTAGTCTGCAAATGATTGAAGGATGTTATTGTATTCTTTGGTAGACTTTCGAACCATTTTAACGCCTCCCCTGTTAAGCTGGATGCAAAATACTTGCATAATACGGCATCATGATTTTCCCATTGCAACATACACCTCACGTAGGCTTTAATGTGTTGAATTGCACAAGTTGTTCCATCAAAAATACTGGTTAATGCGGGAAAATTGCATTTCGGAGGTATTCCTCCTAGTTGTACTTCCCTTGTAAATGGAGTTTTCGCAGCTTCTTCTATAGCTTCATCCAATTTTCTTCTGCCTACCTCTCCTCTATTATTTAGCATTCCTCTCATTTCTTCTAATTCTTTCAAGATTTGTTTATTTACACCTGAATTTTGATCCATTGGTCCTTTAAATTTCGCCTCCCTTCTTTTGCGTTCATGTCTTTCTTCTCTCGCGAAATTTTGCATTTCTTCTTCATTATCCTCATCTCGCCTTCTTCTGCAATTCTCTTCCTCATCTCTATCTTGAATTCGCATATGATGATGTCTCTCATTTTCCCCTTCATGATTTTGTTCATTTCTTATTAATTCCATTCACTGTCTTTCAGCCATCCTCTGTACTCTATCATACTCTTCATTGATATTACCGTTATTCCGGTTTTGTGTACGCCTTCTTTCTCGATTGTGGTGATTGTTCTGGCGAATTGTCTCCTGAAGCTCTTGTTCTTCCATTTCCGCTCTCAATCTTTCACGTTCGCAAATTAAATGTGCTTGTTCAGCATAATGTCTTTCAATTTCTTCTTCAATCGTTTGTTGATTTCTTTGAGCTTCTCTCTCATGTAAAATTCTTCTTCCTTCCTCTCGATTCCCTTCGCCATCTTGATCATTTCGTCCCTGTCGTTGTCCATTCTCTTGATTTCTATCATTTTGCCTATCATCAAAAGTTTCATTTTGTGGAACGTAACGATCATCAGTTCTTTCTCTATTTTCGCGATATTCTTCATTAGGATTTGATATTTCTTCTTGAATATTGTTTCCAGCATTAATTGTGGGTGAGTTTCACTTCATCTCTCTTCTAGTAGATCTTGAATATGATTTTGTAATACTTCTCGATCTTCTACTATGTAGTCTCATATTTTCCATCCTCAATTCGTGATTTTTCCTGTTAGATTTGCACGTTCTTCTGTCTCAGCTCTTCTTTCTTCATGTATTCTTCGTCTCAACGTTTCTAACGCTCCAATTTTCCTCATCTCCATGAATTATTCCTTCATCTGCTTCTTGATTTCTCTCTACCTGTCTATGGTTCCTGGTTTGCTGCTCTTCTTCTACTTCTTCTGCGGAATTTGATTGCCAAGTGTGTATAATCACTCTATCATAATCTATATTCCTTCCTTGTAATAGTGTTTGTTGAACTGGTGGTTGAATTTGATTTTCTCCATTATTTCTCATTCTAGTAGATTCTCCCATTTCACTTCTTTCTCTTCCAGCAATTCTCTTGCTTCTTCTAACAGTAGTTGGTTGTTCTGATGTATTTCTTCTTCTAGCCATTTCTTAAATATTAACGAATTGCAAGAGATTATGTAAAATTCTTAATCAATCACTCCAAATCTTCACAAATCTCAATATTAATCTTCAATTTTTTCTAGAATAATCTTCAATGTGCCCTGTTTCTAGCGCCATTATGTAGTTGCAGGAAATCCTACACTACACCCCTCACAAGATTTCATTAACATTCAACTCATTTTAGATTAACAATCTTAATTTTATTGATCAATCTTTGAACAATCTTACAAGAAAAGATAAAGGAATCAAGAATAACCACTGCTCTAGATTTTCTCTCTCCTATTTACTTGCTTCTCACTTAGAAAAAGATCTCCCCTTTCCTTTACAATGGAATGGCTATTTATAGGGAATTACATAGTGGATGACAGCTAATCTGTCCTTTATTTTCGGATATGACTTGCGACATTCTCGCATCCTTACAAATGTTAATCTCGCAAACTCTCTAATTTTCGCAGGACCATCACATTTTTCTCATGATTTTAGCTGACGTCGTTTATCATGTCATTTCAGAAATTGTTCTGCGACACTGTTGTGTTGTGTTGTTGATAATTTCGCTGAGGCATTATTGTTGCGAGATTATGATCCTACACAAAGCACTTATAACATTTTTACAATCACCTTACAAATGCAATGTGTTAGAGCATTGCTCGGTTGAACCCACCAAGCGTTGGTGTGTTAAGTTTGGTTATCATATTTTAGTTTCAAATCTCAATTAGAGTCGCTTGATTAAATGTACTAGAGTCTACTTCGTTTAGGTTAGAATACTAAGTCTAGGAATGTTGAGACATACAAGTATGGACTAACTCCAATATACTTTCAAGAGAATCATCTAGACAGTCAGACTCAATCTTAAGAAAAGTATATCAAAGAGTTATATCTCTATTTCTCAATTCAATCTGCAATCAAACAAATAGGAATTTGCGAGACCAATTGAATATAAGAAATAACTTGGACGGTATCAAAAATCAATATCCAAGTGTCAATCAATTTAATCAACAACCCAAAGGTCGGGTTCACAAACTGATTAAACTTACGCACAAACTGTGATACTTCAATTATATAAACAAATATAATGCGAAAAAGAAATAACACAGACACCTGAAGTTTTGTTAATGAGGAAACCGCAAATGCAGAAAAACCCCGAGACCTAGTCCAGATTTGAACACCACATTGTATTAAGCCGCTACAGACACTAGCATACTCCAAGTTAACTTCGGACTAGAATGTAGTTGAGCCCTAACCAATCTCACACTGATCAAGGTACAGTCACGTTCCTTACGGCTGTAGAACCACGTCGGATTTTGCGCACTTGATTCCCTTAGCTGATCTCACCCACAACTAAGAGTTTCTACGACCCAAAGTCGAAGACTTGATATACCAATTTGTCTCACACAAAAAAGTCTATTGAATAGATAAATCTTTCTCTCACAAATATACCTATGAGATTTGTTCCGTCTTTTGATAAATCAAGGTAAACATGACCCAATTGATATACCAGACTTATATTCCCGAAGAACATCCTAGAAATATCAATCACCTCACAATAATCTTAATTGTATGGTAGCGAAACAAGATATTGTGGAATCACAAACGATGAGACGAAGATGTTTGTGACTACTTTTTATCATGCCTATCGGAGATTAAATCTCAAGAAAATCTTAGAGAAGATAGTACTCAATACGATAGAAAACAGCAAGATCAGAACGCGCAACTACAGAGAAAATAGTTGGGTCTGGCTTCACAATCCCAATGAAGTCTTCAAGTCGTTAACCTACAGGGTTTTGGAAAAATCTAAGGTTAAAGGAGAGTCGACTCTAGTCGCAACTAGTATCACACATGAGGTGTGGGGATTATGTTTCCCAGTTGCTAGAGTTCTCCTTTATATAGTCTTCAAATCAGGGTTTGCAATCAATGTTGCCTTGGTAACAAAGCACTCAATATTCACTGTTAGATGAAAACCTGATTAGACACAAGCTAATATCTTTCAACCGTTAGATCGAACTTAGCTTGTTACACACAAATGAAAAGTGAATTCATTTAGATATGAGTAACCGTACCTCAACGTGCATACCTTGTTGTCTCCACAATAGTTAACCGAAGTTAGCCATATGAACACTTTCATATCAACCATATTCATCTTAACCATAACTATTTCAAATGAAACTAGTTCTAGAGTTGTTCAATTGTTTATATTCTCATAGAAGTATACAAGACATAATTGAAGAAAAATCAATTTTGATTCACTCGAATCAATTCAAGAACATTATAGCCACGGTTTGCAAAAGATTGCATTCCTTATTTGTTAGAGCATAGCTCGGTCGACCTCGCATGCGTTGCTATCTCAAGCATGTTTTTCAATGTTAGTGATCAAAACTATGAGTCTTGATTTCTAGTCTACATAGCTAAGTCTCGGACTAGGATAGAAAAGTGTAGTTGATCTCAAGGACTTCATGGCGATTCATCATACAACGACGAAGATCTACTCAAGGAACCGTGGAACTTCATCAACAAAAAGGTATGTGGATACTTGAACTTATCTATCACTCAAAAGTTTATCTCTTCTATCTCCTACTTTTTATGAGACAAAAGTCGTATGCTATATAGACTGGATCATACACATTTGATATTTCGAGTCGAGTATATCTCGCCTATCTATATCTCGAAATCATGTGTTGGTAAAGCGTTTCGCTTTGATCGGGTTTATCTTCACCTAATGACGAACGTCATATTGTTTCAATCATTTTGAAAATCGCTTTGACGAGAAATAGTGTAACAACTGTATAACGTCCTCTAAGAATGTTTCAAATGGTTGGAATGAGAGTTTAGGTCTATATAACCAATGATGGATATAAGCATTGTGTGGAAACACATATGTGCATAAGTCTTATTCCTTAATCCGAAGTTTGCGAACTTTGTTGATTAAGAGAAACCGGAGGAATTGGCTTTGCCAAGTCCGCAAACTCAGTTTGCGAACTCAGTCCGCGAACTGACGGAAGTTCTCTTGCCGAGAAATTCTGCTGGATTTTCCAAAAACTCGTTCGCGTGTTTAGTCCGCGAACTGGCGGAAGTCTCCTTGCCGAGATTTTCTGTTGAGTTTGGAAAACTCTTTCGGTTGTCTTAAGTCCGCGAACTCGTTTGCGTACTTGAGTGGGTTATGATCTAAAGATGTACTCTGAACATGAAACTTAAATTACTAAGGAATGCAGTATGCAAACCGTGGCTATAAAGTTCATGAGCCGATTCAATCGAATCGAATCATCTTTGTTTCAATTGTGTCTTGTGTAGTTACATAAGATCTCATAGCAATTGAACAACTCTCTAACTAGTTCATTTGAGTCAATTGAACTAGTTATGGTGAAGAAGAACAAGGTTAATATGAAATTCTCATATGTTGACCTTTTGGGTTACTGTGTTGAACCAACATACACGTACACGTTTGGGAACGGTTTTCACAAACCCAGTAAACGTATATCTCAAGTGTGTGTGACAAGGTAAGTTTTCGATCTAACGGTTGAGAAATATTAGCTTGAATCTAAATCAGGTTTTCATCTAACGGTGAATATTGATTGCTTTGTAACTAAGGAAAAACCCTGATTTGAAGACTATATATAGGAGACATCTAGCATTGGGAAAAACTAATCCCCACACGTCTGTGTGATACTAGTGTGCTCGCTAGAGTCGATTATTCTCTAACCTTTGGTTTTCTTCTCTAAAACCAGGTTAACGACTTAAAGACTTCATTGGGATTGTGAAGCCAGACCGATACTACTTTTATCGTAGTTGTGTGATCTTATCTTGCATATTCTATCGTACGAGTACAATCTTTGATTGGCTTGAGATCGTGAGAGTTCTCCGATAGGTAAGATAAAGAAGTCACAAACATATTCGTCTCATTGTTTGTGATTCCTCGACGTCCTCTTGTATATTCAAGTAAGACTGTTGAGAGGTGATTAATTAATCTAGGCTGTTCTTCGGGAATATAAGACCGGATTATCAATTGGTTCCTGTTCACCTTGATTTCATATCTTAAGACGGAACAAAAACCTAAGATTTTTTTGTGGGAGACAGATTTATCCTTTGATAGACTTTTCTATGTGAGACAGATTTGTTTATTATCAAGTCTACGATTTTGGGTTGCAGCAACTCTTGGTTGTGGATGAGATCAGCAAAGGGAATCAAGTGCGCAATATCCTGCTGGGATCAGAGGCGTAGGAGTATAACTGTACCTTTAATTAGTGGGAGACTGATTGGGGTTCAACTATAGTCCAGTCCGAAGTTAGCTTGGAGTAGGCTAGTGTATGTAGCGGCTTAACACAGTGTGTATTCAATCTGGACTAGGTCCCGGGGTTTTTCTGCATTTGCGGTTTCCTCGTTAACAAAATTTCTGGTTTCTGTGTTATTTCATTTTCCGCATTATATTGTTTATCTTTATAATTGAAATAATACAGGTTGTGCGTTAAAGGTTAATCGATTGGAGATCCGACCTTGTGGTTGTCGATTTCATTGATTAACACTTGGACATTGGTCTTTGGTATGTCTAATTGCACCAGGTCTAAAGATGCTTGAGATATCTTAGAAAGCGTATTTGAAGGTAACTCCAGTGAAAAGGAAGCTAGGATTCAAAACCTTAATTCCGAAACCTTCGTATGGCAGATGAAGAATCATTTGATGAGTTTAATCACAAAGTGTCTGAAATTGTTAATGCATATTTTGCATTGGGTAAGACTATTCCGAAAAAGGACATTGTGATGAAAATTCTCAGATCGCTGCCATCTAGATACGAGTCTAAGAAGCATGCCATCGTTGAGGGGAATAACCTCGATAATCTTTCCAGAAACACCTTGGTTGGAAAGCTAAAGATCTTTGACCATGAGCATACATCCAAAGTCGGTAAGGATGTTGCCTTTAAAGCACAGAAGAACACCAAATTACTTGTCAAAGGTAAAAGTGTTCATGTCTCTGAGGATGATTTTTCGGATGAAGATCTTGACAAATCAGTCTCCTTGATCACAAGACAGTTTAGGGATCTTCTGTTGAGAGAAGTAAACGGTTTTCAAGAGACAAACCTAAGTCATCAGACAAACCCACGGTTGCGTACCTCCTAAAAACAGGGATGCTGACGAGGTTGATGACGAGGACATGCCTCAGTGCTTTAAGTGTAAGAGTTCTGGCCATTTTGCTAACGAATGCCCAAATCGTAGAAAATACACTGGGAACAAAGGTCTAGCTGTAACACTTGATGAAATGTCTGAAACCTATGATTCTGATGAAGATAGAAAATAAAGTGTAGGGATTCTTTGTGAAAACATCGATTTTGATACTTGTAGCAATACATATATCAACCTCAATGGGTTCGGAGAAGAAGGAAACCCAATCAAGCTGGAAGATTCACTGAATCCGGTAACTGGAAACCTTATCAGTGATGTTTCAGGATCAACAGTATGTCTTGCTGCTTGCACATCTCAGATGCCTGAATACTATCCAAGATTGACGTGCTCGCTTTGTTCGATGAAGGGACATGAACTATCGAGGTGTTACAAATACAAGTACCAAATAAGGCGCGCAAGCAAACTTCAACGAAGAGCAGATCGATTAGCAAGAAAGCTGAAACTTGCTCAGAAGACCGCCGAGGTATGTAGCATCTTATCTTCGTCTAAGAAGTTGGTTTCCAGAGATAGAATAAGACCATTTGAAAAGAAAATATGGCCAAATAAGTTTGATAGACAGAGATCAGAGGATTCCTCTCATGAGGAAAAAGATGGACAAATTGTTGTTCATCGCAACACAACTTGATTGTGTTGTTAGGAAAATCTTGTCTCATGTGCCTGATCGGAAAGAGACAAGATTGAGTGTTGATCCAGGCTTCAGAAAAGTTTTTCCTTCTTTTCTTAGATTTGTTATTTTTGTCTATCAAATAAAAGAAAGGGTTATTATCGATAATTCTACTCTTTATAGGGTTTTAGAGTTGGGCATATGCGAACCTGTCAATAGGTTTCGAACCTACATTCCTTTTTCCCTTTTGACATCCTTTATAAGACTGTTTGTTGAGTTAATTGATTCCATCACATAAATCCAGTTGTTCATAACTGTTCTCAAAGCATTATGTCATCAGATGGAAAGGGTGTCAACATGATTGTTAAGCCATCAATGAAGGAAAAAGAGAAATCTTCTGTTTCTAAGTCCCTGAAAAGAAAAAGAAGGAATACAAGAAAACCCAGGGATGTTCCTTCTAACTCTCAGAAGTTTTCCGATGTTCTTGATGAGTTAAAGGAAATAAGAAGGGATATTTGTGAAATAAAGACTTTCGTGTCTAAATCCTTGGAAATTCAGAGGACCCTAATTCAACCTCTTCAGCCAAGACAGTTCGTGGGTATTGATACTTATCTCCGTGAACCTTATGTCCTGATGGCTGTCGATAACAAGGAGTTCGGGAATGATAAAGAATTTCTCAAAGGAATTGTTGCCTAGTATATCTTCTTTTTGGAGTAGTTGGAAGAATAACTAGCGTTTTCAATAGCGAAGATTGTGACTACACATAGCTATTTTGTTTTCATCTTCTTATGTTTATTTTTTAGGTTTATTGGTTTTAAATTCTAAAAAATATTTGGAGGATGATGTTATTGCAGTATTAATCTTTATGATTTTGTGATATTGCAATATTTTTATGGGATATGTATTGTTTTCGTCCGTGAACTTGAAGGTCCCATATGTTGTCAAAAGTAAAGTCGTTCATGAATTGGTTTTCGTATTGATGCAAGGACAATGGACTTTTGACAAATACAAAAGTTATGCCTATGCAGTCATTTATTTGATGGAAAATAGGATACAATCTTTTGTGTGACAAGGATAAAGTCTATTATGTCATTATGCATATAGTGATGGAAAGATAGAATAGATCCTTGTATGTATTCCGCGATATTGATCTTCTTTGATCCATTCTTTTTGTATTACCGTGAAGGCTCCATTGTGTGTCTTATGTTGAGCACGATACAACTAAGTCGATTGTTCTTATTGGCTTTTTTGGTTGTTCCTTAAGATGATATATGTTGAGCATTATGAACTAAATTAATCATCTTGGTTGGTTATTTAGTTATTTGCTCCGAAAGTCTTCTTTTGTCGAGCAAAACTTTTGACAATTAAATTGATTACCTTCGTGATTAGTTTGGTTGTTTGTATTCCAATTAGATTAATTATGGGTTCTCTTGTAATTAGTCTAGTTGAGTTTTCATATATTCCACAAGTTCTTGTATTGAGTATATGAACGGCTATACTAACTATGTTCTATTGGTTGATGTAGTTACATATTCCGTTAGGTTTTCCTTATGTTGAGTATGTGAACGATTAAGTTAGTCATCTCCGTATGATTACCTTAGTCGTAGCTCCGTAAGTTTACTTATGTTGAGCACAATCAATTAAATTGATCACTTTTGTGGTTTGATTTAGTTGTGTATTCCAATTAAATTAATCATGGGTTTACTTGTGATTAATTTGATTGAGCTTTGGATATAGAAAATCATTTTCCTATGGTTTTTGGTGTTTTCTTTCGAAATTAAGGTCGCTCTTGTTGTTCTCTCGGGAATGACATCAAATGGGGGAGAGTTCTTTTGAACTTGTGCTTAATGGTAATATCTTGCGGGGTGTGCGGCTATGGAATTTTATAGGGGTTATCTTGTATCTTAAAACTCCTTGATGAATGCATTTAGCTTCTAAATTAAGTTGGTATGTATTTCTTCTTTTAGTCTTGAAACATCTCTTCTCGGAAATTTCATTAGGAACCTGTTCTTGTACCTTTGCCAATTTTATTGACAAAAAGGGGGAGAATTAATGTGTAGTTTTACTATATATACATATGGTTTTCAGATCATTGTGTAAGGGGGAGTGGTTTCCGTGTGAGATGGAGTATTGACTAAGGGGGAGTGATACATATCACCGTAGCATTATTGTTAAAGTTGTGATGCAATTGGACTTTGATGTTACATAATAATATTATGTCACTGTATAATGATGATCGAGAATCTCGATTTCTCTCATTGTTATAGCTACGGATCTTCAACAACAGTGATGCTAAACTTACAACCTTTGGGATCATTGGAGTACTTGGAAGGACGAAGATTTCAGGGAACGTTGAAGATTAGACTATGGAATAGGAGCCACTAAAGTTTATCTTTTTTGTATTCCATATGTATTAATAGTTTTGTCACTAAAATTGACAAAGGGGGAGATTGTTAGAGCGTAGCTCGGTCGACCTCGCATGCGTTGCTATCTCAAGCATGTTTGTCAATGTTAGTGATCAAAACTATGAGTCTTGATTTCTAGTTTACATATCTAAGTCTCGGACTAGGATAGAAAAGTGTAGTTGAGCTCAAGGACTTCATGGCGATTCATCATACAACGACGAAGATATACTCAAGGAACCGTGGAAATTCATCAACAAAAAGGTATGTGGAGACTTGAACTTATCTATCACTCAAAAGTCTATCTCTTCTATCTCCTACTTCTTATGAGACAAAAGTCGTATGCTATATAGACTGGATCATACACATTTGATATTTCGAGCCGAGTATATCTCGCCTATCTATATCTCGAAATCATGTGTTGGTAAAGCGTTCCGCTTTGATCGTATTTATCTTCACCTAATGACGAAAGTCATATTGTTTTAATCACTTTGAAAATCGCTTTGACGAGAAATAGTGTAACAACTATATAACGTCCTCTAAGAATGTTTCAATGGTTGAAATGAGAGTTTAGGTCTATATAATCAATGATGGATATAAGCATTGTGTGGAAACACATATGTGCATAAGTCATATTCCTTAATCCGAAGTTTGCGAACTTTGTTGATTAAGAGAAACCAGAGGAATTGGCTTTTCCAAGTCCGCGAACTCAGTTTGCGAACTCAGTCCGCGAACTGACGGAAGTTCTCTTGCCGAGAATTTCTGTTGGATTTTCCAAAAAATCGTTTGCGTGTTTAGTCCGCGAACTGATGGAAGTCTCCTTGCCGAGATTTTCTGCTGAGTTTGGAAAACTCTGCCGGTTATCAAATGCTAAACTAGGGTTTCGACACACAAAACCCTAAGCCGCACAATTGTTGCGCATCATGGCAACTATGCCAAAACCAAAGTCGCACAATCGCTGCGCATCATGGCAACTATGACAAAACCAAAGCCGTACAATCGATGTGCATCATGGCAACTATGCCAAAACCAAAGCCTCACAATCGCTGCGCATCATGACAACTATGCCAAAACCAAAGCCGCACAATCGCTGCACATCATGACAACCATGCCAAAACCAAGCCGCACAATCATTGCGCTTCACGACAACCGTGCCAAATTCGAGCTGCACAATCATTGCGCCACATGCGCCATTGACACATGCCAAGCGACGCTTGCGACCTAGCATGCCAAGCCGTGCAAACCTAGGGACAAGCCGCCACACGCGCCATTGGCACATGCCAAACGACGCTTGCGACCTAGCATGCCAAGCCGTGCAAACCTAGGGCCAAGCCGCCACACGCGCCATTGGCACATGCCAAGCGACGCTTGCGACCTAACATGCCTAGTTGTGCAAACCTATGGCCAAGCCTCCACACGCGCCATTGGCATATGCCGAGCGACGCTTGCAACCGAGCATGCCAAGCCGTGCAAACCTAGTGCCAAGCCGCCACACGCGCCATTGGCACATGCCAAGCGACCCTTAGAACCTAGCATGCCAAGCCGTGCAAACCTAGGGCCAAAGCCGCTACGCGCGCCATTGGCACATGCCATGCAACACTTGCAGTTTGGCATTGCCACCTGCACCCGATGGGCAAACTAAAGCCAAGGCATTCCACACAGGCCATTGGCACATGCCATGCGACCCTTGCACTTTGGCATACCGCGCCTACATCAAAGGCCACGATTCCTCTCAAGATGCAAAATCTCAACCGTCCAAGGTCGTCACTGAGTCGGCGCATCTCTCAAGCTCAACTTATCAAACACCAACGACATGCTACACGTTTTCCACGAAAACACTCGAGACATCAATACATGTCACAAACTGGGGGATCCTCTTTAGGGTTTTGGTTTGGCGGTTTACAGCGTGCGGCATACACAAATGCCCGTTTCAAGACAGTGTATTATGAATAAAACGGTTAGTAAATGCAGGAAGTAATGGTGAAACGCTCTTTCATTATGGAACATCAATTCCATCAAATTCCATCAATACCAGGCGTTACCACCTCTTCCCATTTAACTCATCCGTTTCTTTTTCTTACGAGGCCAGAGTACGTTTCACTTAGACTTGTATAAATAGGTCTTACCTATTTCCACCAAGACAACAAGTTTTTGGTCAGGAGAAATACAATACTCATAAAGGCAACTTTGCTAGCTTCCCCAAAAGCTTTCACCTTTTGATACAAGTCAAGTAATACTCTTCCATAATTGTTCTGGTCTCCACACTCTCTTCGCTTCCCTCCCTAAACCAGCCCTTCTCCTCCTCTTTGTGACCGAAGCAAATCCAGAACGACCATTTCTTGGTTTAGGCCGGAGTTGTACAGATTGATCTCTCGAATCTAAAGTACTCCCGTGCAGTACATTTGTTTATGGTTTAGATCTGTTTCTCACTCACCTACCGGAATTACCAAAATCGACAGAAACGATTTTCACCCATAAACAATTGGTGACCACAGTGGGAGATTGATCTTTCGGTTACAATGTCAGTTTTCAATCCCCGATCTCGTACTTCGATTCAGACAGCAAGACGGCAGAAGCGAGCGATCTGTTCAGGGATCCACAACTCGACTACCAGACAACCTGGTTACCAGTCGCAAACCACAAGAGACGTCTGGGGACTTCACAGAAACCGAAAGCAAACAATCCAGTCATCAAGTGACTCAAAACGACTGGGGACTTTCCACAATCGCGGCGGTGCTTCCCACAAAACTCGATCTTACACACAGAGGATCCCTTTTTCATTAGGAAATCCGGGAAACCGAGTAAGTCTTGCCTAGATAGAATATATGGTTTACAATTTCAAGTTTTCACGGGAATGATAAAACCAATAGCCATGTTATGTTTCATCCCATGTCATCTACCAACACACAACGTTCAAGATTCCATATCTTCCCTGGGATGTTCGTATCGCTTACAATCATAACCAAAAATGACATCATCCTAAAACGTTCATCCTGAATAATATCCCAAAACCCTCATAGGCAACACTTGTCTATCAACCCAGAAATCCAGAAAATCAAAACCATAAGCCAGGTGATTCATTTGCCTTTCAAACAAAATAAAACATAGAAGAATTTTAGAAGACAGAAGTGCATCCAAAAGAAGCCATTCAATAGTGGTTTGCTCTTCTCGAAGAAGACGTCCTTCGTCATTTGGAGGACCGCCTGTTTCAGCTCCAACTCTTTGGACAACATTCCAATCTCTGCCTCTTGTTGTTTGACCACGTCCACAGAAGGACCTTCGGTCACCTTGGCCTGCAACCTTGGATCTCAGAGCAACCCTAACACCCAGTCTTCGTGGAATCAGTTGCATGCCCATGTGTACCTACTTTGCATCATAACGATTACCAGTCACTATTCATGAGGTACCTGACGCTACCATGGTAATATTCGAAGAGAAGAACAATATTTCTTTATGGGAGGCATACATATGGATAGGTTCTGCACCAACACAAGAAACGCTGGAGTACATACCTGGAATATGCTGGCCCACTTTATTGCTACAGCGCCCACGCCGGAACCAGCGCCCACGCCAAGCTAGAGTCGTGTCAAGCCAGCGCTCGTTACAACAAGATCCAGCGCTAACAACTTGCATCTTTCCAGCGCCGACAGTTTGCATCTTTTCCAGCTCGCTGACAGCTTGCGTCCTTCCAGCGTCATACTTGCGCTTCCAGCTTGCATCTTTACAGCAGCTTGCATCTTCCCAGCGCTAGCATCTTGCATCCTTCAAGCGTTACACTTGAACGCCCCATAAGGAATCAGCAATCCGACTTCATCACACGTAAAGATCAGGAACGACTTCTCCAAAATCGAAGCAAAAAAAAATCAGCAAACCCCCTGAGTTCACGAAGACTCTCTTCCTGTCAAGAGACGCGTGATTTCTGGGGACTTCGCCCACAAAAATGTGTAGTTCATGATGAAACATTTATAGGAAATTCTATGTTTCCCCAAGGCACAACGTCAAGACATGTTTTCAGCCCTCAACCGCACCGCATCAGGAAAGCAGCCTTTTCCAACCAGAGAAATCGTTCCCAAATCCCAACCTCTCCTAGAGAGCACGATTGAGAGATGAAACTGGGGACTCCTAATCACTATCCGCTTGAAGGGCGTTCATCCTTACAACACACTGGTTGACGCAGCCTCTCCAGCGGCTTCGCTTCAATGTTCACTTCAGCAGCCGCTCCGCTTTAACATTCGCTCCAACAGCCGCTCCGCTTCGGCGTTCTCTCCATAAGCTGCTCTAGGATCTGAAGACGAAACTCCAGCGTTTTTACTCCATAAGTTTCAACATCCTCTCCAAGAGCCGAGGATGCTTCAACGCCGCTTCTTCCTGCAAAGGGTCGTACCACCACGCTCCCTATGTCAAGGAACATGGTCACAGCTAGCCAATCTTCACAGTTTGCTCGCTTACGCATCCAGCCAATCCTTTTACTTCTACGGAAGCCCATACAATCCCATCCAACCTACTTTGTTACCACGACAATATAGTCTCTTATGCTTACATCTCCTACCAAGAACTGTTGCCGCTCATTCGTTGATACCAGCCAGAGCTTCACCACAACAACAATTACTACAAAGATGGAAACACGTAAACCACACTTGAGGACTGAGAATATACACAGAATCCGTTCACTGTCAAAGCTCAAAAGACACAGTCAACCAAAAAGCCGTACCCACAACAAGGTCATCCACTCTTCAAGGGTGCAGCGCAAGAATATCATCACCTCTCTGTCTAGAAGACGCCTTCGACACTTTACGAGGCCGCGGAGGATCCCAAGACTGCAGTATCCAGAATATTTCATCATGTAATTTCGGAGCATCCCAGTGTCACATCTAGAAGAGTACGATAGGCTTATATCAAATCCCGTGGACATGGATTCAAGATGATGTAATGAAAGTAGGTTATGCATGGGGACTACCAGCATGAAACGCTTTCACTCCCCTCAACCAGGTTATTACTGATTTCAACATCATCGCTGTCGAGGTTTTACGAGCCGCGGGAATTTCTCAACATGAAGCCGTACATGGGCACCGAAGACTCCAAAAATCACGCCAGGAGGTTACATTCACATATCCATCTATGCCATCATATCAAACCGAAGTATAACTGGGGACTTCTCGCCGCGTCCCATTCCGTACGATAGTCCAAGATTCAGAAGATGGTTCGAAGGATATAACTTGGAACAAAGTCCCAGGAGACTTGATAACAGCGAATCGACAATGAAACGTCTCCCTATTTCATCCAGGGGCGCCAGAAGTTTTCGACCATGCAAGCATTCACAACACATCATCATCACGATCAGAGGGTCCACTGAACAACCTAAGGTCGAGGATGGACCGACGACGCAACCATAATCTCCAAGATTATCCCTGACGTGATCGCTTTCGAGCATATATTTCATCCATCCGTCCCAAGAATACAACGGAGTTTTGGTAAATTTTGGAATCCACTGGAGAGACACTGCAAACGAAAACACGGATCCAGACGAACAACAGAAAAACAGAAGAGGTTCGATACCTCTTTTCATGCGGACAGAGTTTTTAGAGCTTGAACAGAATGAAGATTCCTTTTTTCTCCATGAACGGGAATAGGTGACTGGCGCGCGACTATGCCACCCCGGGCCCGCAACATCCCTCCTGACTTCTTCCTGATTTTTCACTGTCGGGCCGTTTTCACCTCCCAAGTGAGCTCTAAACCTAAATATTCCCAAGGGGGGAGATAGAGAATTTTGTTTCGTGTCCGATAAAGGGGCGGACCATCAAAATACGAGTCCGTACGTGGATTCTGCAGCGATTCTAGTAAAGGGCGCTAATTAGGGTTTCGCCGTGTCAAACCCTAAACCGCAAGCGCTTCCATTGCAAGCGCTTCCCTTACCAGCGCCATGCCTTGCCAAGCGCTTTACAGACGGCCCATACCCGCTTCAATCTCCTTGATGCTGACAAGTCCCTCTCACACCAAGTCTATGCTAGCAGCTCCGCCTCGCGTTCCAAAGCCAGGCCCCGAAGGCACCTGGTCACACTGGGATTTGTGCAAAGCTACCAGATGCAAGGATTGCGAATTCTACTTACATCTCGAAAAAGGTCAGACAAGTCTCCTTAGCCCTCTTTCACGACTTACTGTCTCAGTTCTATCCTCGTCTGTCACCATCTTATGCTTACCTTGCAACAAGGCCCCTGTTCCAAGCTAAGCAGGAGACTTAATGTTGATGATAGTTTTTAGACAAGGGGTAAAATCGTAAAACCTTACGCATAGCATGACGTCACCGGTGACGCTAAACACATTTATTAGAACATCTAATGCACCTATGTAAAAAATTACCAGGGTATCTTTTTTCAAATGCTAAACTAGGGTTTCGACACACAAAACCCTAAGCCGCACAATTGCTGCGCATCATGGCAACTATGCCAAAACCAAAGCCGCACAATCGCTGCGCATCATGAAAACTATGCCAAAACCAAAGCTGCACAATCGTTGCGCATCATGGCAACTATGCCAAAACCAAAGCCGCACAATCGATGCGCATCATGGCAACCATGCCAAAACCAAGACGCACAATCATTGCGCTTCACGGCAACCGTGCCTAATTCGAGCTGCACAATCATTGCGCCACACGCGCAAGCGGCGCTTGCGACCTAGCATGCCAAAC
This sequence comes from Papaver somniferum, assembly GCF_003573695.1. Classification (NCBI taxonomy): domain Eukaryota; kingdom Viridiplantae; phylum Streptophyta; class Magnoliopsida; order Ranunculales; family Papaveraceae; genus Papaver; species Papaver somniferum. The sequence continues at coordinate 227,167,507 of NC_039364.1, read as the reverse complement.
CGTGCAAACCTAGGGCCAAGCTGCCACACGCGCCATTGGCACATGCCAAGCGACGCTTGCGACCTAGCATGCCAAGCCGTGTAAACCTAGGGCCAAGCCGCCACACGCGCCATTGGCACATGCCAAGCGACGCTTACGACCTAGCATGCCAAGCCGTGCAAACCTAGGGCCAAGCCGCCACACACGCGCCATTGGCACATGCCAAGCGACGCTTGCGACCTAGCATACCAAGTCGTGCAAACCTAGGGCCAAGCCGCCACACGCGCCATTGGCACATGCCAAGCGACGCTTGCGGCCTAGCATGCCAAGTCGTGCAAACCTAGGGCCAAGCCGCCACACGCGCCATTGGCACATGCCAAGCGACGCTTGCGACCTAGCATGCCTAGCCGTGCAAACCTAGGTCCAAGCCGCCACACGCGCCATTGGCACATGCCGAGCGACGCTTGCAACCTAGCATGCCAAGCCGTGCAAACCTAGTGCCAAGCCGCTACACGCGCCATTGGCACATGCCAAGCGACCCTTGCAACCTAGCATGCCAAGCCGTGCAAACCTAGGGCCAAAGACGCTACGCGCTCCATTGGCACATGCCATGCAACACTTGCATTTTAGCATTGCCACCTGCACCCGATGCGCAACGTACAACCAAGGCATTCCACACATGCCATGCGACCCTTGCACTTTGGCATGCCACGCCTACATCAAAGGCCACGATTCCTCTCAAGATGCAAAATCTCGACCGTCTAAGTGACCGGTTGTCAGCCTTGCAAATATAATTCACTTTCTCGCTCAACTAGATATAAATATAGCATGCGATAAGAAAGGGTTCGTTCCCACAGAGAGGACCAGGTTGTCAATATGTTTTGGTTTCTTAAATAAACAAGAAGGGATTTTTCTGATTTTTATATACTAAAATAAATAAAAGCAAACAATAAAGGTAGACGAATCAAATCAAGGATGAGAAAATATTGGTTACGGATTTCATCTTCATTCACAAACATGTTTTCTACACAATAACTAAAATTGATATTTTAATCTCAACTTTTATCAAAGGCCCTAGGATAACTTGATCGCAAGAGTATCGCGCTAATTTCCTCTTATCATCAACAAACACATTAAAAGATGCGAATATGAATTCTACCTAAGAGAACAACCTAACGTGTAAAAGCACTAATCAAGTTTAATTCCCTAGATGCATTAAGTTTTATGAAATCAGGCCAATCAAAGCAATCGAATGTGTAAAAGCACTAATCCGATTTAACAAAGGTTATGACTCACATGTGACTACTAGGATGTATCACTACAAGCAATAATCACAATTATGCTACTTGTATTCAAGGTGTATCACGTTTACGTATAATAAACCCTAAACTAGCAATAGATATGATTACGAGTTCTACCAATTTGCAACTTGACGAAACTAACAATCAATCATACATGCGATATTTCTAGTGAATCATAATCGATAATTGTGAGACAAAACTAATTTATTGAACAAAAACCCATGTTTGGAAATCCAACTTATTCCTTAACCAATAATAAGATTAACTACTCATGGCATAAGAGTTCATAACAAGGAGAAAAAGAAAGGGTTTCATATTTCTAAACCCTAGAACCAAAGTAGAAGTAGAAGATCCTCCCCAAAATTTCTAGGCTTCCCTATATATAGAGTTTTGTAACCTCTTCTTTAAAAAACTAGAAAATCTAGCAAAAATAGGAAAGTGCACCTCCTAAAAATTGTGTCCCGTGCATCAAACCCCGTGCAAAGTAGATCGCCAAACTCTGGCCAAAATCACACGTCCAAGGCTGTTCGTGTAAAGAAGTAGCCTAACTGCCAATTGAGCTCATGCAGCAACTGTAGAAGCCCAGCCCACGTCTTCATTGGCCTGTCCATTCAACTGTCAGTTCCATGGAACTGACAGCACTTTCTTCTTTTCTTGCACACTCTCGACTCGGTTAAACCCATCTCCGGCTTCACCAGCAACAACAATCAAGTTCCGGCAGTCTTCATCATCAACATCACCCACAGCTCGACTCCACCATTCACTGTTTCTCTTACTCTCAGCTGCAGACTCCAAACTCGAGCTTCTTCGTCGGTCTTCTCAACATAACTCCATCTCGTCAGCCAACCATCACTACCATACAGTCCCGTAAACTCAATTTGAACTCATTATACTCTCAACCGTTCGACTTATCTTGAGATCCATATGGCTGCAGTCAACCTCCAACCATCGTCGATGACAGAAACACCAACGTAATACCCTGTTCAGCTCAATTCTATCTCAGAAACAAATAACTCGAGTTTCTCCATTGTCTCTACCAGCATGCATTACAGTGGCATCAATTCATGAACAACATCCTGTTTTCCTAGCTCATTCATCGACTGCCAATAATGACAGCAACTCTGTAGTTGATATTCCACATTCCACCAAACTTCCCAAACTTGAGCAATATCATCATCATTGTCTACATCTGATTTCCGAGAGCTGCTACCATCGTTGTTGCTGTAACGAACTCAACAGAATGAACTCGAGCCAACCAACAAACTAGCCATTGCCACCACCGGTTGTTCAACCATCGAGACAACCACCACTGTGTACGGCTTCCATAAACATCTCCTTGATTTTCTGTCCCGCTAAGTTCACTTATTTCCTTCTACAGCCAGCTCCACCAACGGAACTTAGCTTTGCTGCCAATCAATCACTGCCATCGAACCTTCTCAATTGAACAGCAGCAACCAGTTCGACTGCAGCTTCATTTTTTTTCACAACAACAGCACCACGACTGCAACCATCTCTGCCTGTGCTCCATTTTACGTCCAACCACAGCACCTTTCTTTCCTCAACTGTCTCAACTTGCTTCCTTGTTAACTGGTCCGTCTTCATCATGACAACAAATTCTGACAATCCAAAACACATAACTTGACCAACCAATCCGTTCTTAGTCGAGTACTGTGGTCGAAAGAACCACAGATCGTACCCCCAGCAAACAGCTGCTAATGGAGCTCTCAACCCTTCATAATTCTCGATGATATCCAGTCTCAAATAGTTTGTAACTCTCAATCTCGATGTACCACACTCCATAGATCACCACAGACTCCAGCTTCTAATAAACGCAAGCAGCAACACAGCCTTCTTCATCTGAGTTTATCTCCATCAACTGGCAGCTAACACTCACTCCTTCCTTGCCATTAACCGATTGCAGCAAAACATTTATCGATCATCACCACCCACTTTCACTGGCAGAACTTCCTTCATGCCTTGTCTCAAATACAGCCACCACGACAATCATTTCCCATCGAGAAAACTCGAGCCACCATCACCCAGCCTTCTGCATCACTAACAGTCGACAGCGAATCACAACAGCAACTCAGCTCCATTTCAGTCCGTATCACCATCATTACTTCCCACTCTTGCCATTCATTACTGCCAAAGACTATCGAGCTTCCATCATTTCCTATCGGCAGCAGCAACACTGCCTTCGTGCCATCGTTCAGGCGTTTAGCCTAGCACTTTGTGTGCAGTTTTTTTGGTGGTGAAGAAGATGACTTCTCTGCTGACTCGAACCCTTTTATCCATCTCCTTCCCTGCAATTGGGACGAACCCATAGTTCTAAACCTCATTGCACTTCTGAAATCCCACTCCTTCTTTATCTCCGAATTCAAATGGCAACAATCACCATCAGAACCTGTTTTCTCATAAAACAAGAGAACTACAACCTCTTGTTGTTCCGTGCTTGTCTTACCTGGCCTGAAGTCTCCTGCGGGTATTATACCACATCGATGGACCCATGAGATTCATGGCAGTTGACTTGGTTCGGCTGCCAACGCAAAGAACCTGCCTGAAACTGGTCGGAGCAACATAGATTTGGAATTCTAGATCGCAGAAATATGGACTACTTCATCCGTTAAGACCTATAAAGAGGGAGGTACCCTGAGTAAACTGAGCGGGTGCCTATAACAGTTCTGTAGGTTCTCAGGTTTTCGACAACTTCGGCTTGCTTCATATGCTTCCAGATTCTTCATACGACGTCGGATTGACTCCATTCTTTCGTCATTGGCTTCGTATTTTCGTGCTCTTCGAGATGATATCAAGAAATCCTGAATTTGAGCTAGTTCCACTTCTTTTTGCTCTAATGACTACATTGCACCTGATAAACTCAAAAGCAATCATAAGATACATAATTTACAAGAAAACTCTCAAAGAAAGTATAAACAATAGATAAATTTCAAGGCGTTTACCACACCTATCACCAAGGTCGCCACTGAGCCGGCGCATCTCTCAAGCTCAACTTATCAAACACCAGCGACATGCTACACGTTTTCCACGAAAACACTCGAGACATCAATACACGTCACAGACTGGGGGATGCTCTTTAGGGTTTTGGTTTGGAAGTTTACAGCGTGCGGCATACACAAATGCCCATTTCAAGACAGTGTATTAAGAATAAAACGGTTAGTAAATGAAGGAAGTAATGGTGAAACGCTCTTTCATTATGGAACATCAATTCCATCAAATTCCATCAATACCAGGCGTTACCACCTCTTCCCATTTAACTCATCCGTTTCTTTTTCTTACGAAGCTAGAGTACGTTTCGCTTAGACTTGTATAAATAAGTCTTACCTATTTCCACCAAGACAACAAGTTTTTGGTCAGGAGAAATACAATACTCAGAAAGGCAACTTTGCTAGCTTCCCCAAAAGCTTTCACCTTTTGATACAAGTCAAGTAATACTCTTCCAGAATTGTTCTGGTCTCAACACTCTCTTCGCTTCCCTCCCTAAACCAGCCCTTCTCCTCCTCTTTGTGACCGAAGCAAATCCAGAACGGACATTTCTTGGTTTAGGACGGAGTTGTACAGATTGATCTCTCGAATCTAAAGTACTCCCGTGCAGTACATTTGTTTAGGGTTTAGATCTGTTTCTCACTCACCTACCTTAATTACCAAAATCGGCAGAAACGATTTTCACCCATAAACAGCAGTATGCAGACCGTGGCTATAAAGTTCATGAGCCGATTCAATCGAATCGAATCATCTTTGTTTCAATTATGTCTTGTGTAGTTACATAAGATCTCATAGCAATTGAACAACTCTCTAACTAGTTCATTTGAGTCAATTGAACTAGTTATGGTGAAGAAGAACAAGGTTAATATGAAATGCTCATATGGTTGACCTTTTGGGTTACTATGTTGAACCAACATACACGTACACGTTTGGGCACGGTTTTCACAAACCCAGTAAACGTATATCTCAAGTGTGTGTGACAAGCTAAGTTTTCGATCTAACGGCTGAGAAATATTAGCTCGAATCTAAATCAGGTTTTCATCTAACGGTGAATATTGATTGCTTTGTAACTAAGGCAAAACCCTGATTTGAAGACTATATATAGGAGACATCTAGCATTGGGCAAAACTAATCCCCACACGTCTGTGTGATACTTGTGCGCTCGATGGAGTCGATTCTCCTCTAACCTTTGGTTTTCTTCTCTAAAACCAGGTTAACGACTTAAAGACTTCATTGGGATTGTGAATCCAGACCGATACTACTTTTATCGTAGTTGTGTGATCTGATCTTGCATCTTCTATCGTACGAGTACAATCTTTAATTGGCTTGAGATCGTGAGAGTTCTCCGATAGGAAAGATAAAGAATTCACAAACATCTTCGTCTCACTGTTTGTGATTCCTCGATGTCCTCTTATGTATGCAAGTAAGACTGTTGAGCGGTGATTGATTAATCTAGTCTGTTCTTCAGGAATATAAGACCGGATTATCAATTGGTTCCTGTTCACCTTGATTTCATATCTTAAGACGGAACAAAAACCTAAGATTTTTCTGTGGGAGACAGATTTATCCTTTGATAGACTTTTCTGTGTGAGACAGATTTGTTTATTATCAAGTCTGCGATTTTGGGTTGCAACAACTCTTGGTTGTGGGTGAGATCAGCTAAGGGAATCAAGTGCGCAGTATCCTGCTGGGATCAGAGGCGTAGGAGTAAAACTGTACCTTGAATTAGTGGGAGACTGATTGGGGTTCAACTATAGTCCAGTCCGAAGTTAGCTTGGAGTAGGATAGTGTCTGTAGCGGCTTAATACAGTGTGTATTCAATCTGGACTAGGTCACGGGGTTTTTCTGCATTTGCGGTTTCCTCGTTAACAAAATTTCTGGTGTCTGTGTTATTTCATTTTCCGTATTATATTGTTTATCTTTATAATTGAAATAATACAGGTTGTGCGTTAAAGGTTAATCGATTGGAGATCCGACCTTGTGGTTGTCGATTTTATTGATTAACACTTGGACATTGGTCTTTGGTACCGTCCAAGTTATTCCTTGTATTTGATAAAGACTCGCTACTGTTTTTAGCTTGAGTAAAAATCAAATCAAGAGAGAGATATTAACTCCTTGAGATACTTTTATCTAGATTGAGTCTGACTGTCTAGTTGATTCTCTAGCAAAGTATTTCGGAGTTAGTCCATACAGATTGCTAAGCGAAATATTGGGTAGTGTTGTTAGACCCCCGCTTTTTCATTATTATATAAATGTATTAGTTCATGAACAAACCGATTTTAGAACATAACCTACTCAACTATGCATTACATAACCTACTCAACAATGCATACGGGTACGCATACCTAAGTGGTCGGACTAAGTATGGGTTAGCCAGTATGCGAACGGGTACGCATACCACCAAACTCAGTTAAATCCCGTAACCTGAAACTCACGCCAGTACGCATACCGGTATGCATACAAAGTTCCCAGACTTTCATTAACCAACCAGTACGCATACGGGTATGCATACTATGGTTCCCGGACTTGGAATAACTTGCAACAGTTAGCATACAAGTACGCATATTGTGTTATATCCAATCATGGTTATTTGTTCTAAACTCCCATTTCAATCATTGAAACATTCTTAGAAGCCGACAATAGATGTCTCACACAAACTATTAGCTTCAAAGGAATTTTCAAGTGATCGAATGATCGATACGAAACATTCTGAGTCTACATCAAATGACTGTCTCACACAAATCATGTAAGATGTTACATGACGATTTTCACATGATCATCTTTTGACTTTCGTCAAAAATATAAGATGAACTTGGTTAGCGAAAGCTTAACAACACATATTTCGAGAAATATGTAAGCGAGTTAAACTCAGCTCGAAATATCAAATGTGTATAATCGAAGTCTATATATCTATACGACTTTTGTCTCAAATAGGAGATAAAGTAGATTGACTTTTGAGTGATAGATGAGTTCAAGTCTCCACATACCTTTTGTTGATGAAGTTCCACAATATCCCCTTAGTAGTTCTTCATCTTCAATTAATGAACGTCGTGAAGTCTAAAGCTCAACTACACTTTCTATCATAATTCGAAACTTATCTATAAGTAGACTAGAAATCAAGACTTATAGTTTTGGCAACTAAACCTGACAAACAAGCTTGAGATAGCAATGCTTGCGAGTTCGACCGAGCATTGCTCTAACAATCTCCCCCTTTGTCAATTTTAGTGACAAAACTATTAATACATATGGATTAAAAAATAAATAAACTTTGTACCTTTTCATCCAAATGCTTGATTTCCTTGGTTCTTCAACATTACTCGAAATCTTCGTCAATTCCAAGTACTCCAGTGATTCTGAACGTGTTCAACTCAGCATCATAGTTGTAGAAGATCCGTAGCTATAACAATGAGAAAACAATAGCTCTCAATCATTGTTATACAGTGTCATAGTATTATTACACAACATCAAAGTCCAACTGTATCACAACTTTGACAACAATATTATGGTGATATATATCACTCCCCCTTAGTCAATACTTCAACTCATAATGACCCCCCCCCCCCCCCTTATATAATGATCCGTAAACCATTTGTATTTGTAATGTGAACTACACATTAATTCTCCCCCTTTTTGTCAATAAAAATTGGCAAAGGTACGAAAACTAGTGGGATCATAATGAAATTCTCATAGAGATACTTCATGACTAAAAGAGAACATATCAACTTTGTTTCGATGATTTCACATAGTCGAAACTTAGTGTATTCATCAAGGACTTTATAAAGATACAAGAAAACTCCTATTATATTCCACAACCACACTCCCCACAAAGATTTGGCAATTAAGCATAAGTTCAATTAAGAACTCGCCCCCATAAAATGTCATTCCCGAAAGATCAACAAGAGCGACCTTACTTTTACAAGAAAAGAAGGATTTCTTTGGACATTAACAAATCACATGAAACATGAATTTGTATCCAAAAAACTCAATTAAATTAACCACAAGAGAACCCATGATTAATTTAATCGGAAATGTTCAACATAAGAGAACTTACGGAGCCACACAGTACTTTCACATAGAAGTGGATCAGGGAAAGACCAATACTGCGGAATATTCAAAGATTCATTCTATTTTTCATCAATATTTTCATAAAGACATATAATAGACTTAATCTTTGCAATCAAAAGTTGATCCTATCTTCCATCAATATTTGCATAATGATACAATAGGCTTAACTTTTGTTGTCAAAAATTCAGTCTATCTTTCATCAATATTTGCATAAAGACACATGATAGACTCAACTTTTGACATATTCATCTGTACTTTGTATGGATTTAACACATTTAGAAATTTAATTGAAAGATAAAATCATTCAAGGCTAAAATGCCATTAAGGTTATTACAACTATTAAAAGATAACAGTTAATAAGGTTCAACATAAGAAGTTCAACAGACAAATCAAGTAACAATATTGCAAATGCATAGATTAATCAATCATCTCATAATAATCCCTAGAAATTTCATAAAACTACTCTCCTAGTTCAGGATAAGATGTCTTGGCATAATCCACCTGCTCTTTCAAACACTCAACTTCTTGCTGAAGACGAATGAGTTCAGAATTAGACACTGCATGAGTTCTAATTGGAGTTCTGGACATTTTTCCAATGCTTTTCATGGTCAAGACCTTTGGTACTCCAAGACTGGTTCCAACAGCAACAATGCCAAACTGAGTACAAATTCTTGATATGAGACAAGGAAAGGCAGGAGTCTTCCTCGAAATCTGTCTGACACTTATCATCTGACGAATAATAAGGCCACGAAAGTCAATTTTCTCCTTTCAACAACGTAATAAACCAGTTCCGCAAGAGGTCTGGTCCATAATTGTCTGTTAATTGTGTTGGGCATCAAGTTAGCCACCAGTAGTTTTCCAGCAACTTTGAGGAACAATGCAACATCGTGAACATCAATCTTACCATCATACCAGGAAACATCCTTTGCAAGAAGGAAGTTCGAGAGCACATTCAGAGAAGGTCTCAAATGCTCAGGAGGTGGTAACAGGAAATTACCATCGTCGGACAAATTCAAGAGTTCAGCAATAACTTGTCGATTGACAAGAATAATTTTTCCTTGAACAATGGTTTTGAAGGAGCAATTGATAAAATAAGGTTCATGCAGGTTTGCATAAAATTGGGTTGTCAGTTCTATATATGTTGTTCCCATGGGACGGTGAATAATACCCCAACCGTGATTCTCAAAGAAACTAGGAAGAAGATCTACCTTAAGTTTAGAGGGCTTATAAATCCTTTTTATAATGGGTTTATTTGTACTATATTATATAGTAATCATGAGCCTTAGTGTCAACGAACCTAATTTGCAAGTTTGGGTCAAAGAAAGTATCTTCACGATTTTGAGTACCCGAACTTTAACCACGACTAGGTCTCTTCCTAGAAGCCATAGTAGAATACTAACTTACAAAGAACAGATGAGAGACTTACTTGGTACTCGAACTGCCGTTAATGGTGGAGTTTCAAAACGATGAGAAAACTGAAAAAAGTTCTTGACCCAAAGTACACAAACTTTTTCTGAATTCAAAGGTGCAAACCAAGCAAGAAATGGTTAAGAAACGAGAGTCAGATGATGGTACATGAACTGTTGGGTTTCTTTTGCCTACTCGAACTGAAGAAGATGAAGAGAAGGCGAAGTGAACGAAGAGAATTCTTTCTCTTTTTAAGTGACAAACGGTGGAACCCGAACCAGATACGTTCATACTGGAACGAGGTTCAAACACACGAGTTCAGGGTATGTGAACTACACGTGTGTAGCAAGGGCTCGTTTGTTTTGTGAACTGTTGTTAAAACAAGCTATAAGGAAGATTGGAGCAGAGCTCAATAATTCTTTACCATGCAATTCACAAAGACAAAACCTTGCACACCATGACACCAAGAGAGAGTTTCTTTCCAGCAACTCTTACAACTTCCAGTATTGAGACAAACCCAAGGGACTGTTTTTACAAGTTTTTTAAAGAACTGAAAAAGAGCACAAGATAATTTGCGTTCCTAATTTCTTCATTTAAAACTTATAAAACATAGTCTCAGAAGATATTGTTCAGTACAGCTCAGGGAAACCTTTTTGAAAAAAAGAGACATCCTGAATTTCTCACAAAAGAGGGCAATACTGAAAAGCAGGGGTCTAACAACCACACCCAAAAAAAAATCGGCGATCTGAATAGACAAAATCCAATATACTTTCAAGAGAATCAACTAGACAATCAGACTCAATCTAGAGAAAAGTATATCAAAGAGTTTATGATGAGATTTTCAATTGAGTTGTAGTAATAGGTTCGTTGAGACTTGTGAAAGCAATAGATTTTAGACTTAATTTTAAAACTAAAAATATGGAAAACTCAAAAATAAGAAGTGTTGTGAAAGTTATGGAAGAAACTGGGGCTATGGATTCCACTAATTACCAATATCAAAGTGATTTAAATTCTCTAATTATATAATCATGCAAATCATGCATTCAAATTGATTCTAAATATTGCAATAGTTGATTTTTTTAGAAATAACAATTGTAGACCGAAGGTATGGGACATCAAAACCCTAGGCTAAGCATGCTCCATCAATTGAAATACAATTGCTTAACAAAAACCATTTTATCAATTTATTTATCATGGCAAATAATCATATAATAATTGCATAAACTAAATAAAATAGAAAATACCACTTTTTATTGGCGAAATAGCTTCCTCCGTCGCCCCAGAGGATGGGTTTAGCTCATCATCTTGGAAACACGCTCAAAGTATTGGTTTCATTGCTCAAAATGGTAATTACAAAGATGAAATTCTAATAAAAACAGAGATTCTCAACAGTATAAAGGTTACAAATCAGTTATATGACTGTTACAAAGGAAACAGAGTTACTGTTACAAAAGGAAGAATAGATGACAGTCAATGGACAGTGGTCTTTGACTGTATTCTGTCCTTCACCTTCTTCTCTTCTCTGTTGATGATCAACTACTCTGCAGCTCTCTGTTTTTCTCCCAAAACCTCTGTCTGTCTGGTATGAATCCTGTGAAGACTTTTTATATCCAACAGCCCCTCAAAATATCTCGAACAAATGCAAATAATTCTCCCATTACTCTCATTGTAAAACACATGATATTCTTTCCTTTTAGATCTATGTACTCAATAGTCTTCAACTGACACACTCCCAATCAATTGAAACACGTTCCACAATTAGATGACAACGATGTAGACTCGTGCATTGCTCCAAAAACAGCAAAAATCCCGAGAATAAAGCCATCGTATATGACTGCCCTGTTTTACTCTCAACGTTCTTTCCTTTCCTTTTTATCGATTCTACACACCTACATCCTCTAAACACGCTGAGAAATAGTCTATGTTGTAGTAAAACACCAACCTCGTGTCCATGTTTTGTCGAGATATGAAGAAATCTGCCTCCCTTATCGAATCTGATCCATATACCAACCCTGTTTCGATGAAACAGGTGGATACCAATCCAAACCCACGAAGAACTCGAACAGAAATTCCGTCAAAATTGTCTCCAAAAATTTCGCAATTGAAACACCATTTTCCCGCCAAAATAATTTGTACGTGAAGAAGATGAGTCTGCCCTGAATCCGAGGTACGGGTGCCTTTAACAGCTGGGGTGTAAATAATAAAGAGGGTGCCCCTCAGTAATTGAGTGCCATTTATCCAAAACCAGGGTCCATTTAGCAGTTGTCCTCCGGGGGGTGCTCCGAGTAATTTTTCGAGCCGATTTTTCCAAAAAAAAATATTTCCCAAAAATACCTACAAACACACAAAACACTATAATAAGTACAAAACCGAGTACCAACAATGCAAAAAATTGAGGACAACTTAGATACAAAAATGTGTCTATCAAATACCCCCAAACTTATTATTTGCTAGTCCTCGAGCAAATCTAATCTAGAAAATAAAATCTTAACTCACTGTCGCAGGCATCGCGATTGCACTTAGCATGTGCAACAAGCCTTTGAACCCCTATGTGGCCCTAGTGGCCGAGTTATAGTCTCGGGAGGGTTTATCAGAGGTGTACCCACAAAACCTTGACTTCTAATTGGTCACAAGTATCCAAAGAGCTATGTGGACATACATATTCTCAACCTATTGCCAAGTAACTAGAATTCTAGAGAAATCAAAGGTATCCGCTCAACAGCTGAATAAAGAAAATGGGAGACACATCCGCTATACTGCTAGATAAAGAGATATCCGCTACACAGCTAGATAAACATTATGAGATGCATCCGCTTTACAGCTGGATAAGATTAGGAGAGAGATAAAGATGATAAGGACATCTGCTACACAACTGGACAAATTACGTGTGATGAGTTGAATCAGTGTTAGAAAGATCTTGTGCCAGATGGAAAACAGACTAATAAAGCAACTAATATGCATCTCTCTTCGACTCTCTCATAGTGCTCAGTAGAAACAATGTCTTCTTCGGCTTCAACTGTTGATGATAAACTCTTGAACCTCGTAGAACCTTGACAATTAACTCTTCTCTTCGATTTCTTGAAACTTCCTTATAAATTTCTACTTTCCTATGGCCTTATTGAACAAAAAGCTAACTACAAAATTTAAATGTATACAAAAAAAAAAAATCTTTTCTTTTTTTTCCTGAAACACAGTAATAACAAGACTAATGTTTACATGGCCATGAAGGAAGGACTTTAGCACTTGGATCTTCGCAACTCGTAGTGTCTTGGTATCATGAACTTCAACAACTTACGTCGTTTGATTTTTTTACTCATATAACTTCTTGTAACTAAGTCTTAAAATTTGATTTTGAATTCTGACTTTCTATTGTTGCTTATAAACCTTAAACGTCTTCAACTGTCTTCATAGATTTTGATGTCACTCCGCTTGTTGATGATGATAAGTTTCTACTGAGAGAGAGAGTCGTAATCTAGTACTAAGACTACATTGTGAGGTTTCTTTGTCTTTCTGGCATTTCCTTCTGACTGGATTGTCTTTCCATCATGGATGGTTAGGTCAATCACGATTACCCTCTAAAAGGTACATGTTCTCTCCTGATTGTCAATGATCTCTAATGTCTTTTTCTCTAATGTCTCACTAGAATGTTATCCCTAGCAATTCTAATTTCCATCTTTTCGGTGAGAAACAATATGTAAACTTATCTAATCAGATACTATGCGACGCTAGAAGTTTCTCCCTTACCCCCAAACTTAAATCTAACATTGTCCTCAATGTTTCTAATGAAAGAGCAATACCAAAAAGTAAAGTAACACGAGGAATCATTAAAGAGAGAAGTCGGAAAGATAGTACCTGGGTGAAGAGAGAAATCAAAAACTAATATACAACATACAATCGCCTCGATGGTCAATCAAGGGTAAGCAGGGTCCTCTAGAAGGACCTCCTCAACATCACCTGTAGGAAAGGGATCTAAAAATGGTTTTAATCTCTGACCGTTAACCTTCGAAGAACTACCATGATAGATGCATTTATGTGTCTATTTTTATCTCAATTTCATATATTGTTAGTATTCATTTCTGTACTTATTTTGGAATTTTGTGTCTTTGTAGGTGTTTTTGGAGAAATACACTTGTGCGGAGAAATTGGCTAGAAAAGAGGTAATTGCGCTCGTGGGGAAAAAATCACTAAAGGCACCCCTTATTTGGATAAGGGTCACTCAGTTACTAAGGGGAAACCACTTGCTATTTACACCCAGGACACCCCAAGTGTTAAAGGCACCCTGGAGTTGGATAGGGGCACTTCATCTTATCCCATTTGAAATTTGGCGGGAAAATATAACTTCACCTGCGTAAACCATACAGTCCCTGTGTGTTACTTTGAAAGGATTTTGGGTCGATATTTTCTTGGATTTGGACCCGGATATGGACTGGTATTAACACTAGACCTCAAAGCAGGTTTGATAACTCTCTTGGATTCGGAAAAACAGGGATAAGTTTACTGATTTGATAAAACAGGGAAGAAACGAAGTTGACGGGATTTTACTTGTATATTAAAAAGAACTGAAGAGAAAATATCTTCTGTGATTCAGGGGAGATACAACAGCTGTAGAAGTCGCGTGAGATATAAGATAAAAGGGGAAGGAAAGTACGTAACTTGCAGAGAAAACAAAGGAGGATAACCGAAGATTTTATCGAGTTATAATCGGTGGTTGTGATATATAAGAGGTTCCAGTTCGCAGAGAAAGAAGGGTCGAGAGTTTGGGGTCGATAGAATCGGAGCAGAGAAGCGCAGGTGAAGTTGCAGGAATTTTCACCTGCTGCTGGTGAAAAAGAGAAGCTGAAGAACATTGGACAGACGAGGACAGTCGCAGAGGCAGTCTTAATCAAACAGCATAACAGAAGTATCGATGTTCAACAATAATACATCACATATATCATAAGCTTGTCATCTTTTCTTTGTAACAGTTCAACACCCGTTCTAACAGTCGTTTGTAACGCCGTTACAGCGTTGCAATCTGTCTGCTTTATTAGTTTTCTCTTTTTTTCACCTATTTGAGCTATAAACAACTATTTTGAGCACGTGAATAATATGAGGAGCTAGACCCGAACACTGGGATGACGGAGGAAGCCATATTTCATGCGTGTGGTAATTATATTTAATTCTTTCATGACTTTTTGCATGGATTATTAATTGTTTTATGGTTTTTATTGAATGGTTGTGATTTCAATTGATGGGTTATACTTAGGTTAAGTCTTTTGATATCTCATGCTTTAGATTTACAGTCGTTGCTTTTCAAAAATCTACCTTGGCAAAGAAACAGAGTCAATATTCTATTTGAAATATAATTGTCTAGAATAAATATATGAATCGCATGAATGAATTTATTGGTGGAATCCTGAGTTCCAGTCTCTCGTAACATTAAGTGAAATCAAAATTAAGTCTGAAATCGAATCTACACAAGTTCGAGTGAACGACAACCTTTTTGCCACTATATAAATACTACATCAATTTTTGGCGCCGCCGACGCGGACTTGTATTTAGGTTTTAAGTTTTAGATTTTTTTTTTAGATTTTTTTTGTTCTCTTTTACGCCTTTGGTATTTTTTTAATTCTTTTTTAGATTTGGAGCGAAGCTAAAAGGAAAGAAAAAGTGTTATAAAAGGAAAGCATCGCCAAAGAAGGAAAGAAAAGAGGAGTCCAAAAGGAGTGAAGAAGATTTTGTATATATTTAGATTTTATTTCTTTTTTATTTTTAGAAAATTGTATTAGGGGTTGTTGTATTTTTATAATTTTTATTTTTATTTTTGGACACTTTTTGGACTTTATTTTTGGATTGGACATTATTATTTTTAAACCCTAAGGAAGGGTTAAAATTAAATATAAATTGTGTGCAGGAAAGGACGACAATTACGATACTGTCTCGGCCCCTCGGGTTCGTACACTGACATCGGAGTCGGTGGCCTGAGTCGACTTCAACGGTTCATCGCCCGTCTGGTACGGGAGGTAAGACTCTATCCACCCACGAATGGGTTTTATTTTGTGTTGAGGCTTTAAAAGCACACGTGCACACACCAATTGCATCTTCAGACGCCGATTTTTAGGAAAACACGTGGTTTAGTACGGTGAACCCTCTGGGCGTTATCATTTGAAACACCACAAACCTTAGCCTTGTACCTTTGACCAGTCTTTTACTGTAGGTATATTTTGTTGTAGTATCCGATCTTACCCATTTTAGTCAATCTTGCATTTGCATATGCACAATAGAATGTCGAACTGGTATTATAATAGCCAATACAATGATTATCCGACCGAGTTCCAAAATGGACATTATTCATATCACGACCATCGCGTAAATAGTGGTTAGGAACATCAACCTTTTGAAGGTTATGGTTCATATCATGGTGAGCCCAATTACTATTCACACGCGCATCAGTCATATGAGAAAGAAGATTATAGCACTAGTTCTTCGTCTTTGGAGGATGAAATGAAACTTTTGAAAAGTAGTCCTTTTTATGATCCTTCTGTTCCTGTTCCTCCTTTAGAAGAGTCCCTCAGTAAATTAGAGGAGTCGACACGTAAGATAGCTGAGATGAACAACTTAGTTATTGACGAAAGAATAAGTAAACTTTCTATAGAGGAATGCCTCAAGCTGATGGCTGAGACGAATGAAAAACTTGCTCGAAATAATCTTAATTTCCAATACAATGTTTCCAATAGTACCCTTGAAAATGAGGACAATTATTTGCATAATGGCTATGATAGAATTGGTAACACTACTTTAGATGAGGTTCAACCATTTTCATGTTATTATAATGATGATTATGATGAGGATAGTGCTGATGAAGAATCTGACATTAGTGATCAGGAATTTGTTACTTCAAATGAACTTTATGATGATAGTGTTTTTTCGGGTTCGAATCCCTATAATTTTAATAATTATTCACCTATTCAAAAGGACGAGGATTTGACTAGAGATACCACTTCTTTAGATGATGTAAAATTTCCTTTTGATTACGAAGCCGATGATGGTTTAGAGGAACGATTTTATTCTGAGAATACTGTTTTAGAGTCCAATTAAAAAAGCGGGGGTCTAACAACACCACGCAATATTTCGCTTAGCAATCTGCATGGACTAACTCCGAAATACTTTGCTAGAGAATCAACTAGACAGTCAGACTCAATCTAGATAAAAGTATCTCAAGGAGTTAATATCTCTCTCTTGATTTGATTTTTACTCAAGCTAAAAACAATAGCGAGTCTTTATCAAATACAAGGAATAACTTGGACAGTACCAAAGACCAATGTCCAAGTATTAATCAATTAAATCGACAACCACAAGGTCGGATCTCCAATCGATTAACCTTTAACGCACAACCTGTATTATTTCAATTATAAAGATAAACAATATAATGCGGAAAATGAAATAACACAGACACCAGAAATTTTGTTAACGAGGAAACCGCAAATGCAGAAAAACCCCGGGACCTAGTCCATATTGAATACACACTGTATTAAGCCGCTACAGACACTAGCCTACTCCAAGCTAACTTCAGACTGGACTATAGTTGAACCCCAATCAGTCTCCCACCGATCCAAGGTACAGTTGTACTCCTACGCCTCTGATCCGAGCAAGATACTACGCACTTTATTCCCTTAGCTGATCTCACCCACAACCAAGAGTTGTTGCAACCCAAAATCACAGACTTGATAATAAACAGATCTGTCTCACACAGAAAAGTCTATCAAAGGATAAATTTGTCTCCCACAGATAAACCCTAGGTTTTATTCCGTCTTAAGATATAAAATCAAGGTGAACAGGAACCAATTGATAATCAGGTCTTATATTCCCGAAGAACAGCCTAGACTAATCAATCACTTATCTACAATCCTTCCTGACTACACAGGCGGTTTGTCGAGGAATCACAAACAGTGAGACGAAGATGTTTGTGACTTCTTTATCTTTCCTATCGGAGAACTCTCACGATCTCAAGCCAATCAATCCATTGTACTCGTACGATAGAAGATGCAAGATCAGATCACACAACTACGATAAAAGTAGTATCAGTCTGGCTTCACAATCCCAATGAAGTATTTAAGTCGTTAACCTGATTTTAGAGAATAAAATCAAAGGTTAATGGAGATCGACTCTAGCGAGCGCACTAGTAGCACACAGACGTGTGGGGTTTAGTTTTGCACAATGCTAGATGTCTCCTTTATATAGCCTTCAAATCAGGGTTTTGCCTTAGTTACAAAGCAATCCATATTCATCGTTAGATGAAAACATGATTTATATTCAAGCTAATATTTCTCAACCGTTAGATCGAAAACTTAGCTTGTCACACACACTTTGGTAAACGTCTACTGGGTTCGTGAAAACCATGCCCAAACGTGTACGTGTATGTTGGTTCAACATAGTAACCCAAAAAGGTTAACCATATGAGCATTTCATATTAACCTTGTTCTTCT
Organism: Papaver somniferum; assembly: GCF_003573695.1. Taxonomy (NCBI): domain Eukaryota; kingdom Viridiplantae; phylum Streptophyta; class Magnoliopsida; order Ranunculales; family Papaveraceae; genus Papaver; species Papaver somniferum. Next base: position 227,149,290 of record NC_039364.1, on the reverse strand, counting down.
TCACCATAACTAGTTCAATTGACTCAAATGAACTAGTTGGTTGTTCAATTGCTATGAGATCTTATGTAACTACACAAGACACAATTGAAACAAAGATGATTCTATTCGATTGAATCGGCTCATGAACATTATAGCCACGGTTTGCATAAAACATTCCTTAGTAATTTAAGTTTCATGTTCATCTTTAGATTATAACCTCTTAAGTTCACAAACAAGTTCGCGGACTTAAGTTAATCGGTTGAGTTTTCCAAACTCAGCAGAAATTCTCGGAAAGAGAACTTCCGCCAGTTCGCTGACTAGGTTGGCGGACTTATCACACGAACGAGTTTCGGAAAATCCAGTAGAAATTCTCGGTCGAGAACTTCCGACAGTTCGCGGACTGAGTTTGCGGACTGGGTTCGCGGACTTGGCAAGCCAATTCCACAATTCTCCCGATTTCTCTTGATCAACAAAGTTCAAAAACTTCGGTTCAAGGAATACATGGTTATGTAATCTAAACTCTCATTTCAATCATTGAGACATTATCAGAGGACGCTATGTAGCCGTTATTCACAGACCGATTCACGTCGGAGCAATTCTCAAAGTGATTGAAACTTTTCATGACTTTCGTCATTAGGTGAAGATAAACTTGATCATAGCAAAACGCTTTACCAACACACGATTTCGAGATAAAAGATAAGCAATGAATGCTCAGATCAAAATGTCAAATGTGTATGATCTAGTCTATATAACATACGACTTTTGTCTCATAAGAAGTAGGAGATAGAATAGATAGACTTTTGAGTGATAGATAAGTTCAATTCTCCACATACCTTTTTGTTGATGAAGTTCCACGGTTCCTTGTATATATCTTCGTCGTTGTATGATGAATCGCCATGAAGTCCTTGAGATCAATTACACTTTTATATCCTAGTCCGAGATTTAGCTATGTAGGCTAGAAATCAAGACTCATAGTTTTGATCACTAATATTGACAAACATGCTTGAGATAACAACACATGCGAGGTCGACCGAGCTATGCTCTAACACCAATGATTTAAAAACTATAGTCTTAGACAAAGAAGATGAACTCGTAGAGACGAGTGAGGATGAATCTGACTTAGAAGAATCAATTGACCATTTTCAGGAATCTGATGACCTAAAAATTAGGGGAGTTGTGACTAGTCTTTCTGAAGACACTGAAAACTCTAAGTTTGGGGGTGATTATCATTCTCCATGTACTTTAACTCTTAGAAAGGTTCCTCACTTGGGACTTGACATATGTGCCTCAACCATTTTACAAGATTATCTTCATACACGTTTTCCTGAACCTAGTGATGTCCATAAGGAAGTTCAGTTGTTAGAAACCCATTCTCTGGTTGATGTGGTTTACCCAGGATATAATACCCTGATTGATTTTGTTTTCCCACCAAAAACTTTTCTTCCAAATGTGGGAACGTATAAGTTTCAAATGTGTCGGTTATTAAGTTTTGAGGCTAAACCTAAACACTTTAGGAAAATAGAAACGACACATTTGCTTAAGAATGACCACCACTTTCATTGCGGTCAACTATTTGAGTCAAATATGATTGACTATGAGGATCCTCAATTATTCAGGTTATTATTATGTGCTTCTAAATTATTATTTGAGTTTTTGCAGACTTTACAACCTGATATTTCGGATCTTACTTATGAGGAAGTGCAGCCCATGAAAATATTTTATTTAGACCCCTTTATTGAACCTGAACTTGACCACAACTAGATATAGTTGTTTTAAACAGGAAACTAGGCATGGGTGTGCCATGTTTATTCACTTTCTTGGTTTGTTGCAGTTTCCTTTTGTCTGTGATAACACTTTTTGATGCAGAAGATCCACAATTGTTTCGGTTATTACTATATGATTTGAGGTGATTAATTCTTTCTTATGTCTGGCTGAAGACGTTAAACTTAGCACTTCTTGGGAGGTAACCCAATCTCATGCAACACGGTAATATATTTCCTTATCTCTTTTGCTTCAAATGGTAATAGTTTCTCCTTGTTCATGTTTTTAATTTTATATTTAGAACATTGAGGACAATGTTAGATTTAAGTTTGGGGGTATGGGAGAAACTTTTTAGTTGCATTAATAAACTCCAGAGCCTAGAAATTTATGCTTATTAAGGATGGCACTAACTAATCTAAGTGGATGGAAGCATCTTGATTGTAGGAGTTGAGAAACCAATCTGATTAGATGGAAACATCTAAAGAGTCTATTCATAAAAACACAGAGCTCAGGTGTTAGAAAAAAAAACATGGTAGTTTCGCCATATCTCGTTGAATCCTTTTCACTTCTGTTTTTATTTTGTTTTCTTTTTTAAATATGTTTCTCTAAGTGATTAGGTGGGGCTCACGAATCAAGTTGTTACCACTGCTAGGATAAAATAGAGTGATTGAGATACAAAAAAAAATTTGAGACCAGACCATCAGACCAACCGGAATAAATTCAATAAAGTCGACCACTGATACCCTTGTATATGCCAGTTGTGTTGACCTAGAGTTAGGATTATCGACCACTGGTTCCCTTGTATATGCCAGTTGTGTTGATATTAGTCAGACTAATATCTCAGTCCATTAGGATAGGTTCATTTTGGAAGTAGCCTTCAGACAGATATGGGAAACACCGTTCACCTTAGTCAACATCAAAACCATATACGTTTTTCTCTACATCCATCTTCTTAATCTATCCATGTGATTGGTTGACTCCGGTTATGATGTCCAGAAACTATCTGAGTAGAGCTCTGTCACTTATATATGAATTTTAGTATGCTTGAGTGCAAACTCGTGTACAACAATTGGAATTTCGCATCAGGGTACTTCCTCCTGTAGTCAATGAGAGTATGCCAACCAAGGAGATTCTTTAGTGCATTCCAAAGTTCTGCGTATATAGCTAGGGTTTGGACTAAAGGTTTTGTGGGTATATCTCTGGTAAGCCCTACCGAGACTATAACTCGGCCACTAGGGCCACCTAGGGGTTTAAAGGCTTATTGCATACACTAAATGCAATCGACGGTGCCTGCGACAGTGAGTTAGAATTTTATTTCATTTTATTTTAGATTTGCTCGGGACTAGCAAATAATAAGTTTGGGGGTGTTTGATAGACGCATTTATGTGTCTATTTTGATCTCAATTTCATATATTGTTAGTATCCATTTCTGTACTTATTTTGGAATTTTGTGTCTTTGTAGGTGTTTTTGGAGAAATACACTGTGCGGAGAAATTAGCTAGAAAAGAGGTATTTGCGCTCGTGGGGAAAAAATCACTAAAGGCACCCCTTATTTGGATAAGGGGCACTCAGTTACTAAGGGGGAACCACTTGCTATTTACACCCAGGACACCCCAAGTGTTAAAGACAACCTGGAGTTGGATAAGGGCACTTCATATTTTCCGATTTGAAATTTGGCGGGAAAATACAACTTCACCGGCGTAAACCATACAATCACCGTGTGTTACTTTGGAAGGATTTTGGGTCGATATTTTCTTGGATTTGGACCCGGATATGGACTGGTATTAACACTAGACCTCAAAGCAGGTTTGGTAACTCTCTTGGATTCGGAAAAACAGGGATAAGTTTACTGATTTGATAAAACAGGGAAGAAACGAAGTTGACGGGATTTTACTTGTATATTTGGAAGAACTGAAGAGAAAATATCTTCTGTGATTCAGGGGAGATACAACAGCTGTAGAAGTCGTGTGAGAGATAAGATAAAAGGGGAAGGAAAGTGCGTAACTTGCAGAGAAAACAAAGGAGGATAACCGAAGATTTTATCGAGTTATAATCGGTGGTTGTGATATATAAGAGGTTCCAGTTCGCATAGAAAGAAGGGTCGAGATTTTGGGGTCGAAAGAATCGAAGCAGAGAAGCGCAGGTGAAGTTGAAGGATTTTCACCTGCTGCTGGTGAAGAAGAGAAGCTGAAAAACATTGGACAGACGAGGACAGTCGCAGAGGCAGTCTTAATCAAACAACATAGCAGAAGTATCGATGTTCAACAATAATATATCACATATATCATAAGCTTGTCATCTTTTCTCTGTAACAGTTCAACACCCGTTGTAACAGCTGTTTGTAACGCAGTTACAGCGTTGCAAACTGTCTGCTTTATTAGTTTTCTCTTTTTTTCACCTATTTGATCTATGAAAAACTATTTTGAGCACGTGAATAATATGAGGAGCTAGACCCGAACACGGGGATGACGGAGGAAGCCATATTTCATGCGTGTGGTAATTATATTTAATTCTTTCATGACTTTTTGCATGGATTATTTATTGTTTTATGGTTTTTATTGAATGGTTCTGATTTCAATTGATGGGTTATACTTAGGTTAAGTCTTTTGATATCCCATGCTTTAGATTTACAGTCGTTTCTTTTCAAAAATCTACCTTGGCAAAGAAACAGAGTCAATATTCTATTTGAACTATAATTGTCTAGAATAAATATATGAATCGCATGAATGAATTTATTGGTGGAATCCTGAGTTCCAGTCTCTCGTAACATTAAGTGAAATCAAAATTAAGTCTGAAATCGAATCTACACAAGTCCGAGTGAACGACAACCTTTTTACCACTATATAAATACTACATCATACCATACAGTGTCTCGATCTCAACATCTCCACGAGGAAAAACAGTACGGACCACAAAAGGACTGGTCCACCGAGAGCGTAACTTCCTGGGGAATAGATGCAAACGAGTTTCATACAGAAGAACTTTTTGGCCTGGAGAAAATGACTTCCTTAGAATATTTCTATCATGCACAAGTTTCATTTTGTTCTTATACTCCTTAGCACTATCGTATGCATCTCTACGAATCTCTTCCAACTCATTGAGCTGGAGTTTCCTATGGGCTCCTGCCTTATCAAGTGAAAAATTTAGCTGCTTAACAACCGAATATGCTCTATGTTCTAACTCAATAGGTAAGTGGCATGCCTTTCCATACACAAGTCTTTAAGGTGACATTCCAATTGGGGTCTTAAACGCAGTACGGTAAGCCCATAAGGCATCAATAAGCCTAGACAACCAGTCTTTCCGATTAGGATTAACTGTTTTCTCTAATATACGTTTTATCTCCCTATTGGAAACCTCTACCTGAACGCTAGTCTGCGGATGATACAGGGTAGCTACCTTATGTGTAATACCATATTTCCTCATCAAAAGCCTAAAAGGTCCATTACAAAAGTGCGACCCTCCATCACTAATTATAGCTCGCGGTGTACCTAAACGTGTAAGTATATTATCTTTCAAGAACTCAATCACAACCCTATGGTCATTGGTCTTACACGCAACCGCCTCAATCCACTTAGAGACATAGTCTACAGCGACAAGGATGTATAAGTTACCAAAAAAATTAGGAAACGTACTGTTAGAGCATAGCTCGGTTGAACCCACCAAGCGTTGGTATATCAAGTTTGGTTGTCATATTTTAGTGAATCAAAACTCATTTAAAGAGTCGCTTGATTACATACTACAGTCAACTTCGTATAGGTTAGCTTGAAAGTATTAGGATATGAGACTTACAAGTATTACATGAAGACTTGAAGAATGTGAAGAAGTATGGAAATAGAACGACAACATCATCCTTCCTCTTGAGGTTAGTAATATTTGACTTGAACTGTTTCTTTCCTAACGTATCTTTCAAGTCGTGTGTATTGAAAACATAACTGCGAAGCTGTGTATGAAACTCTAGTTAGACATAGTATTAAGGAATACAATACGAGGTTTATTGCTTAACCATTAAACTTTGTATATAAGACATCGACATGATCATATGAATGCTATTGTTATTATGTATGGGTATGAGCGAAGATTTCATCCTAGGAAACAATGTTTTACATTCGTTTAAAGGAAGTAAGTTCATAAACTTGTTTTGTGAATCGAAAGGGAAATCGCTAGGCTTATTGGTATTGTTATTCATTGCAAATCTATTTTGAATTACCAATATGTGTGTTTAGTATAACCGCTCATAAACTTGTTTATGTATCTTGGTAAAACTATTCACAAGGCCTTACTTATGTATTGGCATGAATTTTATTAGTGAAACCGATCCTAAGTAATCACTCAAGATGGTATGATCAATGCCTTGTAAATAGCAACTTTTACCTAGTCATTGGGGAACCGATCCTAGTAAGAGGTGCAACAAATTTTCAAGAGGAAATCGATCCTTATAAGAGGTGCAACACGTTTTTAGTAGATGGGGGAATCGATCCTATGAACATGTACAACAAGTTTGTAGTTTTGGGGGAACCGATCCTATGGACATGTGCAACCGAATACAGGTAGTTACCATAAGTTGTGGGGAACCAATCCTAGTACCTAGTCAACCAAATTTTGGTAACTAGCGTGACTATGCACAGTACTCACATGGAGGTAGAACCGAACTTGTTTTGGTAGAACCGAGAAACCCATAATTGGTGATTTGATAGGATAATCAATCACATAGTTCTTGGAATTCAGACGAACCAATTCTAAACTTGTTTGGAAGTGTGGCAAATCGTTTCCAAGATTGTAAATATGAAAAAGGACTTGAAAAGTAAAAATGTCGACATACTTTGAACATGTACAATAACTCTGATTGTTAGAGCATAGCTCGGTCAACCTCGCATGCGTTGCTATCTCAAGCATGTTTGTCAATGTTAGTGATCAAAACTATAAGTCTTGATTTCTAGCCTATATAGATAAGTCTCGGACTAGGATAGAAAAGTGTAGTTGAGCTCAAGGACTTCATGAAGATTTATCATACAACGACGAAGATATATACAAGGAACCGTGGAACTTCATCAACAAAAAGGTATGTGGAGACTTGAACTTATCTATCACTCAAAAGTCCATCTCTTCTATCTCCTACTTCTTATGAGATAAAAGTCGTATGTTATATAGACTAGATCATACACATTTAACATTTCGAGCTGAGCATTCATTGCTTATCGTTTATCTCGAAATCGTGTGTTGGTAAAGTGTTTCGCTTTGTTCAAGTTTATCTTCACCTAGTGACAAAAGTCATGAAAAGTTTCAATCACTTTGAGAATTGCTCTGACGTGAATCGGTCTGTGAATAACGGCTACATAGCGTCCTATGAGAGTTTCTCAATGATTGAAATGAGAGTTTAGATTACATAACCATGTATTCCTTGAACCGAAGTTTTCGAACTTTGTTTATCAAGAGAAATCGGGAGGATTGTGGAATTGGCTTTCCAAGTCCGCGAACCTACTTCGCAGACTCAGTCCGCGAACTGTCGGAAGTTCTCGACCGAGAATTTCTGCTGGGATTTTCTAAAACTCGTTAGTATGCTAAGTCCGCGAACTCAGTCGCGAACCCAGTCCGCGACCTGGCGGAAGTTCTCATCCCGAGAATTTCTGCTGAGTTTGGAAAACTCAACCGATTAACTTAAGTCCGCGAACTTGTTTGTGAACTTAAGAGGTTATGATCTAAAGATGTGCTCTGAACATGAAACATTAAATTACTAAGGAATGCTTTATGCAAACCGTGGCTATAATGTTCATGAGCCGATTCAATCGAATCGAATCATCTTTGTTTCAATTGTGTCTTGTGTAGTTACATAAGATCTCATAGTAATTGAACAACTCTCTAACTAGTTCATTTGAGTCAATTGAACTAGTTATGGTGAAGAAGAACAAGCTTAATATGAAATGCTCATATGGTTAACATTTTGGGTTACTATGTTGAACCAACATACACGTACACGTTTGGGCATGGTTTTCACGAACCCAGTAAACGTCTACCCAAGTGTGTGTGACAAGATAAGTTTTCGATCTAACGGTTGAGAAATATTAGCTTGAATCTTAATCAGGTTTTCATCTAACGGTGAATATGGATTGCTTTGTAACTAAGGAAAAACCCTGATTTGACGGCTATATAAAGGAGACATCTAGCATTGTGCAAAACAATCCTCACACGTCTGTGTGCTACTAGTGCGCACGCTAGAGTCGATCTCCATTAACCTTTGATTTTCTTCTCTAAAATCAGGTTAACTACTTAAAGACTTCATTGGGATTGTGAAGCCAGACCGATGCTACTTTATCGTAGATGTGTGATCTGATCTTGCATCTTCTATCGTACGAGTACAATCGATTGATTGGCTTGAGATCGTGAGAGTTCTCCGATAGGCAAGATAAAGAAGTCACAAACATCTTCGTCTCACTGTTTGTGATTCCTCGACAATCCGCTTGTGTAGTTAGGAAGGATTGTAGAGAGGTGATTGATTAATCTAGGCTGTTCTTCGGGAATATAAGACCGGATTATCAATTGGTTCCTGTTACCTTGATTTTATATCTAAAAACGGAACAAAACATAGGGTTTATCTGTGGCAGACGGATTTATCCTCTTATAGACTTTTTTGTGTGAGACAGGTCTGTTTATTATCAAGTCTGTGATTTTGGGTTACATCAACTCTTGGTTGTGGGTGAGATCGGCTAAGGGAATAAAGTGCGCAGTATCCTGGTGGGATGAGAGGCGTAGGAGTACAACTGTACCTTGTATCAGTGGGAGATTGATAGGGGTTCAACTATAGTCCAGCCCGAAGTTAGTTTGCAGTAGGCTAGTGTCTGTAGCGGCTTAATACAGTGTGTATTCAATATGGACTAGGTCCCGGGGTTTTTCTGCATTTGCGGTTTCCTCGTTAACAAAATTTCTGGTGTCTGTGTTATTTCTTTTCCGCATTATATTTTATATAATTGAAACAATACAGGTTGTGCGTTCGTGATCATCAATTGGAAATCCAACCTTTGGTTGTTGATTGATATTGGTTGATCCTTGGACATTGGTCTTTGGTACCGTTCAAGTATTCCTTGTATTTGATAAAGACTCGCTATTGTTTTTAACTTGAGTAAAAATAAAATCAAGAGAGAGATATTAACTCCTTGAGATACTTTTATCTAGATTGAGTCTGACTGTCTAGTTGATTCTCTAGCAAAGTATTTCGGAGTTAGTCTATACAGATTGCTAATCGAAATATTGGGTGGTGTTGTTAGACCCCCGCTTTTTCAATTGGTATCAGAGCAGGCAAACACGGTAAACCTAATAAGTTTGTGTTTGATTGTTCCTTATAAATTTCCCTATGGGAAATTTCTTTGGAAAGCTTTCTCCTGGCATCTGTAACGCACGCCATAATTCCTTAAAGATTGCTCAGAGATTATTATGGTTAAAACCCCTGGGTACTCATGATAATCTCACTTCACCTGAAAGGGGAGATTTAGATGTTAAGAAGCAATCAGAAAGAAAAAAATAAAAAGAAGGAAAGATCGGAAAAACGTTCTGTACGCTCAAGGATATGGAACCTCACCAGATTAACTCTTGATCTCTATGAGGAATACTATCATAATGGATCAATTGATAAAGATCTATTCAATGCGTTCGAATACATTTTTAAATTCTTAGAAAAACTTAAAATTGTTAAGTCTAAGAATCATTCCGGAAAGGGTTTTGGTTGTGTTAATTTTGTTAATACTGTACAACCCAGAAATCGGAAGAATCCTTCTTCTAGCCAGAATAAACAAAGGATAGAAAACTCTAACTGCCCTGACTATCATCATTACTTTGATTATACTACAGGGACTGTTCACACATATCAACCAAATGACCCGCATGAGAGTCTCTCTGCGTATCATGCCTCTTGGTAACAAGACTGGCTTTCCCCATTTGTACATATCTTGAAGTGGGGAAAGAAATGGTTTGAGTTGTGTACAGTTGTGTTGTTGTTCGGTTAGCTTTCTATTGTTTCTGGTATCTTTCATGTATGTTTGTTGCATACTTTGAATATGGAAAGGGCTAAGAAAATCTCATATATCATGTGTGAGTAACGTTTCTTGAACATCCCAAGCCCATGAATGAGGGATATATTTGTATATGGTCCGCGAACCTTCTCCCTCCTCAACTTCCGTCCGCGTACGTGAACTAGGGTTTGTGTTTCTCCACCATTAAAGCTTCTTTGAAGAAATAAAAAGGAAGGGTGTTTGAGGTTCTCTTCAAGTAAGTAAACTCCTCTTGTGTATCTCTTTATGATGATTTCTAGAAGCATGAAAAGAAGCTCTAAAAGTTCAAAATCCCCTTGCTTGAATTCTCCTTGTGATCAAAATTCTCTCAGAATTAGGTTTGTGTATGATTCTTGTGCTAGAACTTTTGAAAGGATTGAATCAAAAGGTTTATTCTAGAAAAGAGGTTAGATTTTTCTAGTGGGAATGAAGAGGATTTGGTATGCTTTTCAAAATTCAAGCTTGGAAACATCTTTGATGGACTTGGTCAAGGATTTGATTCACTTACAAGGGTTTTCTATGCCAATATTCATGATGCTAATTATGATAAGATGGAATTCAAATCCATGATTGGTAAGAATAGGTTCCTTGTTGATAGAGAGCTAATTTCAAGGATTACTAAAATTCCATTGGGTAACATACGGCTTCCTAGACCAAGTGATGAACGTCCATCATATGATGATATCTCTATTGGACTTTGTGGAAAGAAGATTGTTTGGAGTCAAGGAAAGTTTCCTACTAATGATCTTAGCATTGCTTTAGTAGCTTTTGGAAAACTCGGTATCTTTAACCTTTGTCCATACACTATTGAGAATTCTTGGTGGAGTTATGAGTTTGTGGAATTAGTCTACTTCCTTGAATCCGGTAATACAAATCTTGACATTTGTGGTTAACCACATGAAATGATCATATGGTTAACCTTTTGGGTTACTATGTTGAACCAACATACACGTACACGTTTGGGCATGGTTTTCACGAACCCAGTAAACGTTTACCCAAGTGTGTGTGACAAGCTAAGTTTCCGATCTAACGGTTGAGAAATATTAGCTTGAATCTAAATCAGGATTTCATCTAACGATGAATGTGGATTGCTTTGTAACTAAGGAAAAACCTTGATTTGAAGGCTATATAAAGGAGACATCTAGCATTGTGCAAAACTAATCCCCACACGTATGTGTGCTACTAGTGCCCCCGCTAGAGTCGTTCTCCATTAACCTTTGATTTTCTTCTCTAAAATCAGGTTAACGACTTAAAGACTTCATTGGGATTGTGAAGCCAGACCGATACTACTTTATCGTAGTTGTGTGATCTAATCTTGCATCTTCTATCGTACGAGTACAATCGATTGATTGGCTTGAGATCGTGAGATTTCTACGATAGGCAAGATAAAGAAGTCACAAACATCTTCGTCTCATTGTTTGTGTTTCCTCGACAATACGCTTGTGTAGTCAGGAAGGATTGTAGAGAGGTGATTGATTAATCTAGGCTGTTCTTCGGGAATATAAGATCGGATTATCAATTGGTTCTTGTTACCTTGATTTTATATCTAAAGACGAAACAAAACCTAGGGTTTATCTATTGCAGAAAGATTTATCCTCTTATAGACTTTTCTGTGTGAGACAGATCTGTTTATTATCAAGTCTGTGATTTTGGGTTATAGCAACTTTTGGTTGTGGGTGAGATCAGCTAAGGGAATCAAGTGCGCAGTATCCTGCTGGGATCGGAGGCGTAGGAGTACAACTGTACCTTGTATCAGTGGGAGATTGATAGGGGTTCAACTATAGTCCAGTCTGAAGTTAGTTTGCAGTAGGCTAGTGTCTGTAGCGGCTTAATACAGTGTGTATTCAATCTGGACTAGGTCCCGGGGTTTTTCTGCATTTGCGGTTTCCTCGTTAACAAAATTTCTGGTGTCTGTGTTATTTATTTTGAGCATTATATTTTATATAATTGAAATAATACAGGTTGTGCGTTCGTGATCATCAATTGGAAATCCAACCTTTGGTTGTTGATTGATATTGATTGATCCTTGGACATTGGTCTTTGGTACCGTTCAAGTATTCCTTGTATTTGATAAAGACTCGCTATTGTTTTTAGCTTGAGTAAAAATCAAATCAAGAGAGAGATATTAACTCCTTGAGATACTTTTATCTAGATTGAGTCTGACTGTCTAGTTGATTCTCTAGAAAAGTATTTTGGAGTTAGTCCATACAGATTGCTAATCGAAATATTACGTGGTGTTTTTTAGACCCCCGCTTTTTCACTTATCATTAATTGTTCAAAGATATTCCTTAATGGCTAAAGGAGAATCCCAGGATCGAAATAAATTGAGAATCTTTTAATTAAGGTTTCTTAGTTTTTATATGCTATTTAATCCCCAGCAATTAAATGCATATCTTTAGAAAATAATAATTAGTAATGTGCATTTACTGATTATAGATTTTTCTATTGGGATTTCAGTCAATATTTGGACAGTGCATTTCCAGGAATTATGAAAATCGATTTTGTATTTATTGCATATCTTTGAGAATATTGGGTTTTGGAAATTCCTTGGTGTCCAAACTTCCTTGTCTATAAATATTGAAGTTTGCATTTCTAGCAAACTAATCCTCATACCCAGCAAAACTACCTAGTTGTGTTGTTACTGGTGGAGCCGCCTATTCGGAGAGGAAAGTAACCTAATTAGGCAAAATCTCTTACGGACGCTTAGTTTAAAGATTTCTTTGGGATTGAGAAGATCTATTAGTACCGTTGGTGGGAAACTAGATAATTGCGGTTTATTATTAGTTTTCGATTGATTTGCTCGACTAACGGTTGTTGAACTTTGATTGCATCTAGTTTGTTTATGCTTGAGAATCTTCTCTTATGATATAAGATTCACTCAAACTAGATCGAAGTTTCGACGGGGATATTTAGACTGTTTGTAGATCTAAAGAGGTCTTGTGATAATCCAACGTTAACAGACTCCGTTCTGTGTGTGATTGATCACAAGAGATTCAAGTTGATTGTGTGCAGGTGTTGATTGGATATTAAAGAAGATTTAAAAGACAAGAAGACTTTTTGGGTTCATAATCTTTGGTGTGCACAATACTTGTTTCGGCTGGAAAGGGATCCAACTATAATCGGATTATCTTTGTGATAGATTGTATTGATTAGTTGAGTAGATCGGCATCAATACACTTCTTTGTGATTAATAGTATTGATTGCATAGTCTAACAATTACTTCGGTAGTTGTTGAGAGATTGATCTAAGGACCTGACAAAGGAGTTTATTGGTTAAACGGAAGATCGTTTGTCAAACTCATATCATGTTGTTTGAAAAGAGTTGTTACCGAATAGATTTGTTGTTCCGTTACTGTTTGGAATACGAACCAAAGGAATTGTTCCAAGTGCGTGACTTATAAACAAGTTGGAGGCGCAGGGATACTGAGGAAAATAGGTGAACTATAGGTTTAGTTGCTTGGTCTCAATTATACGAAGTTGGTTTGTTTGTGTATAGCGGCTTAATTATGAGAGTATTCAATTATGGACTAGTTCCCGGGGTTTTTCTGCATTTGCGGTTTCCTCGTTAACAAAATCTTGTTGTGTCAATTACTTTTATTTTCCGCAATTATAATTTAAAGTAAATTATACAAACGTTAATTCCTATTTTACTTGATAGATAATCCTTAGAGTTTGGTTAAGTCCTAACATATTATCAAGTAAACATACTTCGTTGTTGTATTGTCTCGATCTTGTATCCGTAGTCAATCACACAAGTTATCTTGTTGTCGTATTGTCTCGATCTCGTATCCATAGACGATCACACGAAGTGTGAACCGATTAGTTGTATTGTCTCAACTCAGTCTATAGACAATCACTTTCGGAGAAAGGACTTATAGGTGGAAAAGTTTTAGATTGAGGTATATTTGGGTACCCTCGTTTTTTTCAATTGGTGTCAGAGCAGGCAAACACGAAAAGATCTAACAATCTGTGTTTGGTGCGATCCAACCTATAAGACAAAATAAGAAAAGCAAGCCTAAAGTTATAAATAAAGACTCAGTTAACGTATCACAAGATTTTGGAAAAACTCTTTATGAGTTTAATTTCAGCAAGTGCTTAGAAGGAGCATCTTGTATAAGTTCTACCTACTCTTCCGATAATATGTCCTCACATACTCAGGAAGATGTTAAGTTAAGTCTTATATTCACAATCAATGATTCAGATTCTGAATCACTTCATGAGAATAAAGAAGAAAGTGATTGTGTGAATATAGAGGCTTCACAGCTAGATGAACTAAGTAAAGAATTTCTTTCATGTGCAACAGAACTCACTCTTGCACTAAAAAAGGGAAGGAAAACTCCTTGAAGACTTGTGTCTTATGAAAACTGAAAAATATCAACTCAATCTTGATCTAACAAACCTTAAAGTTGAGTTAGACTCTCTCAAGACTACTTCTACCTCAAGGATTCTTTCTTTAGAATCAAAGCTAAAGAAAAGCATTAGTCAAAAAAGAAAGAATGAAATCTTGATAAAAACAGCTACAGATGAATATAATGCGTTAAAGAACTCATATGATTTTGAGCTAAAGACAGTCACAGAACATGTCAACTGCCTTAAAAATGAAATGCATTTATTAATATCAGGAGATCAATCGGATACATCATGTTTTGAAAAATCCTGATCCAATCTTTCTCTCAAGAAGGAAGAAAGGTGACTCTAAAAACTCTCGAAAGAAAGTGTCATCTCCTAAGAGTGCATTAATATTCTCGGAAAATTCTGAGATGAACAACACACAGCTGAGTGCTCAACATCATCACAGAAGATGTTATAGTTGTGGAACCAAAGGATATGTTATTAAAGGATGTCAACTGTTGGCTAGTTTGATCTCTAGTCAAGAATGCTATGTGAAATCTTCCTCAAGAAATCTCTTACATAAGACTGATCTTCCTAGATTAAAAAATTCAGTAAGAGCCTCTCATCACAATAAGAAAGAAGGACAGAAGACAGGAAACGCCTGGAAATGGATCCCTAAGAAGACAACGGAGCTAAACAAAAGGAAAAGTGAAAATATCTCCAGATCATCAACACATAAGGTAATACCAAAATATTTTGATGATAGTTATTTCTATGATAAGTTTGGGTTGTCCACCGAAAGAAACAAATTAAAAGAACAGAAAAAGGGAGACTCTTGTTTAAAAATGTAAAGAGTAGTCAAACTCAACCAAATACCTAGTATCGGTTGAGAAACGCACTGGCTCATGATGTGATCAAACAGTTGTTTGATGAGTCCACTGTATTTTGCACAATAGTGTAGAATTTTCAAGATCTACAAAAATATTGTCAGGAATACACTTCTTTTAAAAATCTTAATATTAATAATTTTCGGTTATTTCATATTAAGAAAGAATGTTTGTTTTCCATAATCGATAAACTCGTTTCTGGAAACTGTTGAGTATATATATTTTCGGTAAAACGTTGAGATTTTTGTTCATTCCTTTGGAGCAAAGTATCATGAACTGTACAGATTATCATGTAAATATTTCTGCTAGGGTTTCAGAAAGGTATGCGGAAAAATTGAATAATAGTACTTCCGGATTTCATAACTTCAATGAATTCAGATCCATTCCCTATATGGGTACAAGTCAATCAACATGTATGATCGACTATGAAAAGGAGTTTCACAAGCTGGCTCGAACCTGTGCTGAAACAAAGTTGGAAGTTTTATTAGTAAATCGAAGTCTTTAGAAATCATTACTTGTTCAATCTCAGCTCCTCAAACAATTAGCTTTGCTCTCCATAAGAGTAAACGAAGAGGAGACAAATTTCCACAAGGTTGAAGAACTTTACTTCAATCAAGGATCTCTTCAGGATATTCGAAGAATCACGCCTATCAAGCGAAAGAGATCCCATGTTCACGAAGATTAATATTTGTCTTCAAAGAAAGAAAAATAGACTTCAGTTTTTGATTTCTTTCAATAATTGTAAAGTCTATTACGAATAAAACTATCTTATTATTATGAATAAAATTATTATTTTATAATAGCTTTTGTGATAGTTTTCGATTACATAGCATGTGCTTGAATGATTTATTTTATTGCTATGTATGTTTATGGAATATTTGATTTCGGTTTTATTATCTTGATATTTGATCTCATAATGTGCGAACCATTATGGTTTGGGTGACTTTATGATTTAGCGGGATTAAGTTCTAGCCCATGTTGCTAGGCTTTATCAAAGGATCATGAGGGGTTCTTGTAGAAACAATATGTTGAATCTTTTGGTTTAGCATAAAAGCATATGTGTTTCGAGGTTTCAACTTTTGCATTGCATAGTTAAAACCGGTTTTCAACCTTTCTCTGGTAAAGGTTGCTCTTTGTTGTTGTTCTTTTGTTTTGGCGGGAGGATGACAATGTTAACGGGGGAGAGTTCTATGTGAAATTGCGCTTAATAGCATATCATAAAGGGAGAAGAGTATGCGGAATTTGAGGTAACAATCTTGTTAGTTAATTGTTTTCCTGTTTAAGAAAAGAATGATTTTATTTCATATCCCTATTGCATTTGCTTAACAAAATTTCGGTACAATTGATGTTGATTCCATTATTTGTGTATGGATGTTTCATTGTGATTCAATTATTTCCGATTAAGAAAAACTATTGTTATCTTTTGTTATTGTTTGGTATCAATTGTTTAGGCTTACAAAATCTCGGTGCAATTGCAGTGCTATAATGTCTATGTTTTTTCAATTGCTTCCGGTTAAGATAAATGATTATGCAAGTTGATTTATTTGGTTTGTATGGATTGTTTATGGCTTAACAAAAGTGTTTCGGGATCATTTGTTTAGCCCAAGTGATTTCCGGATAAGAGAAACTAAGTTTTTCGGATCTTAGTTAGACTTATCAAATGTGAAGGTTTCAGTTATTCAAGTCTAACCGAATGCCTTAACAAGAATTACTAGTTAACTAACCTAGTATTTGTCTTGTTTCAAAATGAAAGGTCTAAGTTATTTTTGAGAATAATTAGAGCCTGGAGAGAAAAATAAAGTTAATTCTGATCTTTATTTTAGTCTTATCGAACAAGTGATTGTACTTGTACAATCGGTTTAGCAAAAGAACTAAGGTGCTTAGTCGATTTTTCATGTGCTAAACTATAAGGGAAAATTGCTTCGGGAAATTGTTTCCTAGATAACATGTTAAAACCAAATTTCTTGTAATTTCGGTTTTGATATTGGTTATCTAAAATGGTGTGTAAAACCCTCGTGCTCAACTCTTATAGGTTTGCAAATTCTCTTTGTGAGATTTGTAAGATCCTTTCAGTTTGTCCTTTATTTTTCCGTTTCTTTGTCATTTTGTGACAAAAAGGGGGAAATATATGGAGTAAACAAGTTATATTGACTTGTAGTGAGTTGGTATCACCAAGGGAAAGGACATTTGTGCTAAAACGTTTATTCTAAGGAAGAGAGTGAAAGCATATACTAAGGGGGGGTCACATACCATATGATATGTAGTTATGAGGAACTACATGGAAATAAAAAAGACGTGAGGATTGAAAATCTACCTATCTTACCTTTAGGGGGAGTATTAGCTTTGTTATTATAATGTCAGCAGCGGTATTTAAAGATTGAATTCAATGCAGGTTTTGTGTTGTTGAACTTGGAATCAAGCGTATGTGTATAATGAATTTTTGTAATTTGTTTATCCATATGATGTAAGAGTTTTGTCACTAAAATTGACAAAGGGGGAGATTGTTAGAGCATAGCTCGGTTGAACCCACCAAGCGTTGGTATGTCAAGTTTGGTTGTCATATTTTAGTGAATCAAAACTCATTTAAAGAGTCGCTTGATTACATACTAGAGTCAACTTCGTATAGGTTAGCTTGAAAGTATTAGGATATGAGACTTACAAGTATTACATGAAGACTTAAAGAATGTGAAGAATTATGGAGCTACAACGACAACATCATCCTTCCTCTTGAGGTTAGTAATATTTGACTTGAACTGTTTTTTTCCCTAACGTATCTTTCAAGTCGTACATATTGAGAACATAACTGCGAAGCTGTGTATGAAACTCTAGTTATACATGGTATTAAGGAATACAATACTAGGTTTATTGCTTAACCATTAAACTTTGGATATAAGACATCGACATGATCATATGAATGCTATTGTTATTATGTATGGGTATGAGCGAATATTTCATCCTAGGAAACAATGTTTTACATTCGTTTAAAGGAAGTAAGTTCATAAACTTGTTTTGTGAATCGAAAGGGAAATCGCTAGGCTTATTGGTATTGTTATTCATTGCAAATCTATTTTGAATTACCAATATGTGTGTTTAGTATAACCGCTCATAAACTTGTTTATGTATCTTGGTAAAACTATTCACAAGGCCTGACTTATGTATTAGCATGAATTTTATTAGTGAAACCGATCATAAGTAATCACTCAAGATGGTATGATTGATTCCTTGTAAATAGCAACTTTTACCTAGTCATTGGGGAACCGATCCTAGTAAGAGGTGCAACAAATTTGAAAGAGGAAATCGATCCTTGTAAGAGGTGCAACACGTTTTTAGTATATGGGGGAACCGATCCTATGAACATGTACAACAAGTTTGTAGTTTTGGGGGAACCGATCCTATGGACATGTGCAACCGAATACAGGTAGTTACCATAAGTTGTGGGGAACCAATCCTAGTACCTAGTCAACCGAATTTTAGTAACTAGCGTGACTATGCACAGTACTCACATGGAGGTAGAACCGAACTTGTTTTGGTAGAACCGAGAAACCCACAATTGGTGATTTGATAGGATAATCAATCACATAGTTCTTGGAATTCAGACGAACCAATTTTAAACTTGTTTGGAAGTGTGGAAAATCTTTTCCAGGATTGTAAGTATGAAAAAGGACTTGCAAAGTAAAGATTTCGACATACTTTGAACATGTGCAATAACTCTTATCATTAATTGTTCAAATATATTCCTTAATAGCTAAAGGAGAATCCTAGGATCGAAATAAATGGAGAATCTTTTAATTAAGGTTTTTTAGTTTTTATATGCTATTTAATCTCCAACAATTAAATGCATATCTTTAGAATTTTTCTTTTGGGATTTCGGTCAATATTTGGACAGTGCATTTCCATGAATTATGAAAATCGATTTTGTATTTATTGCATATCTATGAGAATATTCGGTTTTGGAAATTCCTTGGTGTCCAAACTTCCTTGTCTATAAATATTAAAGTTTGCATTTCTAGCAAACTAATCCTCAGAGCCAGCAAAACTACCTAGTTGTGTTGTTACTGGTGGAGCCGCCTATTCGGAGAGGAAAGTAACCTAATTAGGCGAAATATCTTACGACCGCGCAGTTTAAAGACTTCTTTGGGATTGAGAAGCTCTATTAGTACCGTTGATGGGAAACTAGATAATTGTGGTTTATTATTAGTTTTCGATTGATTTGATTGACTAACGGTTGTTGAACTCTTATTGCACCTAGTTTGTTTATGCTTGAGAATCTTCTCTTCTGATATAAGATTCACTCAAATTAGATCGAAGTTTCGACGGGGATCTTTAGACTGTTTGTAGATCTAAAGATGTCTTTTGATAATCCAATGTTAACAGACTCCATTCTGTGTGTGATTGATCATAAGAGATTCAAGTTGATTGTGTGCAGGTGTTGATTGAATATTAAAGAAGATTTGAAGACAAGAAGACTTTTTGGGTTCATAATCTTTGGTGTGCACAATACTTGTTTCGGCTGGAAAGGGATCCAACTATAATCGGTTTATCTTTGTGATAGATTGGATTGATTAGTTGAGTAGATCGACATCAATACACTTCTTTGTGATTAATAGTATTGATTGCATAGTCTAACAATTACTTCGGTATTTGTTGAGAGATTGATCTAAGGACCCGACAAAGGAGTTTATTGGTTAAACGGAAGAGCCTTTGTCAAACTCATATCACGTTGTTTGAAAAGAGTTGTTACCGAACATATTTGTTGTTCCTTTACTGTTTGGATTACGAACCATAGGAATTATTCCAAGTGCGTGACTTATTAACAAGTTGGAGGCACAGGGATACTGAGGAAACTAGGTGAACTATAGGTTTAGTTGCTTGGTCTCAACTATACGAAGTTGGTTTGATTTTGTATAGGGGCTCAATTCAGAGAGTATTCAATTCTGGACTAGGTCTCAGGGTTTTTCTGCATTTATGGTTTCTTCGTTAACAAAATCTTGCTGTGTCATTTACTTTTATTTTTCGCAATTATAATTGTTGTTATTATAATTTAAAGCAAATTACACAAACGTTAATTCCTATTTTACTTGATAGACAATCCTTAGAGTTTGGTTAAATCCGAACCTATTATCAAGTAAACATACTTCGTTGTTGTATTGTCTCAATCTTGTATCCATAGTCAATCACACAAGTTATCTTGTTGTCGTTTGTCTCGATCTCGTATCCATAGACGAGCACACGAAGTGTGAACCGACTAGTTGTATTTCTCGACTCAGTTTATAGACAATCACTTTCGGAGAAAGGACTTATAGGTGAAATTTTTTTAGATTGAGGTATATTTGGGTACCCTCGTCTTTTCACTGACCCATAAAGTCAATACCCCACACATCAAAGACCTCAACAACAAAAATAAGGTTCAAGGGAATCATGTTCCTATGGGAAATGGTTCCTAATTTCTGGCAACGTTCACAAGTAACATAGTAACTGTGGGAGTCTTTAAACAACAAAGGCTAATAGAATCCACACTGCAATATCTTAGTAGCAGTCTTCTTAGCACTAAAGTGACCCCCACAAGCATGATCATGACAAAAGGAAATAATGCTGGACTGGTCATTCTCAGGTACACATCTCCTAATAATCTGGTTTGGACAATACTTAAACAAATAATGATCATCCCAAAAGAAGTGTTTAACCTCAGCTAAAAACCTAGAATGATCTTGTTTACCCCAATGTTGGGGCATTCGACTAGTAATAAGATAGTTCACTATATTATCATACCAAGGTAATTGGGTAACAAAGAACGGTTGTTCATCAGGAAAACTATCCCTAATAGGAGGAGAACCATCATGGGTATCCACAACAAGCCTAGACAAGTGGTCTGCTACTATATTTTCTGCACCTTTTTTGTCTCTAATGTCTAAGGAAAATTCTTGTAACAAAAGGATCCATCTAATCAATCTAGGTTTAGTATCCTTCTTGGAAAGAAGATACTTCAAAGCAGTATGATTAGTAAAGATTATGACCTTAGAACCTAAGAGATAGGGTCTAAACTTGTCTAAGGCAAAAACAATGGCTAACAGTTCCTTCTCTGTAGTGGTATAGTTCAACTGGGCATCATTCAGAGTTTTGCTAGCATAGTAAATCACATGGAGTAATTTGTTTTCTCGCTGACCTAGCACAACACCAATAACAAAATCAGAAACATCACACATGATCTCAAAGGGTAGGTTCCAGTTGGGTGCCTTTACTATAGGGGCGGTAGTGAGTAAAGTCTTAAGCTTCTCAAAAGCCTATAAACAAGCATCATCAAAGACAAACTTAACATCTTTTGCAAGAAAATTGCAAAGAGGTCTAGAAATCAAGCTAAAATCCTTAATGAATCGACGATAGAAACCAGCATGCCCCAAGAATGACCTAATATCTCTTACGGTTTTTGGGACCTGTAAAGTCTTAATAAGGTCAACTTTGGATTTATCTACCTTTATACCCTTAGAAGATATGATATTCCCTAAAAAAATTCATGAACGAACCATGAAATGACATTTCTCTCAATTAAGCACTAAGTTCTTTTCCTTACACCTAGTCAACACTAATGACAAATGATGCAAGCACTCATCAAAAAACGAACCAAACACTGAAAAATCATCCATAAAGATTTCTAAGAAACGTTCTACCATGTCAGAAAATATGCTCATCATACAACACTGAAAAGTCGCAGGGGCATTACATAGCCCGAAAGGCATGCGTCTATACGCAAAGGTACCAAAGGGACAGGTAAAAGTGGTTTTCTCTTGGTCTTCGCAATAACAATCTGATTGTAACCAGAGTAGCCATATAAAAAGCAATAATGACTATGTCCAGCTAATCTCTCTAGCATTTGGTCGATAAAGGGAAGGGGAAAGTGGTCCTTCCTAGTGATCTTGTTCAATTTCCTATAGTCAATACAAACACGTCAACCCGTGGTCACTCGGGTCGGGATTAACTCATTGTTCTCATTATGGACTACAGTAATAGCGGATTTCTTGGGGACAACCTGAACAGGGATGACCCACTTACTGTCTGAAATAGGATAGATAATGCCTGCATCTAACAACTTAAGGACCTCGATTCGAACTACTTCTTTCACATTAGGGTTTAGTCGACGTTGCATCTCCCTAGAAGGTTTGGTGTCTTCCTCTAAATAAATCTGATGCATACAAACAGTAGGACTTATACCCTTGATGTATGTTATGGTCCACCCTAGAGCTTCCTTGTTGTTTTGAAAGACTGTTACTAGCCTACTTTCCTGATCACTATCCAAGTCGGATGCTACAATCACAGGCAAAGTCTCAGAGGGGCCTATAAACACATACTTCAGGGTATCTGGTAGTTGTTTAAGGTCCAACTTAGGAGGCTCTTCTTACGAAGGAACTAGGGTAGGCTTAGAAACTGGTAGTGGTTCGAACTTAGGTTTCCATCCATTATTAGTGTCTAACAAAGCGTTCACCTCATTAATCACATTATTATCATCAATATCAATACCAAAGTGAGCTAGGCATTTCTCTAATGGATCTTATAACAAAGTGTTTGGTAATGACTCCTCGACTAATGTTCCTATCATGTTTACCTTTTTTATGCTCGAGTCATATAGTTCTGAGGGTAGCTTACTAATATTAAAAATGTTCAGCTCAATGGTCATGTTACCAAAAGACAAATTCATAATACCATTTCGACAGTTAATGATCGCATTGGATGTAGCTAAAAACGGGCGACCTAAAGTCACTGGTATTTGGTTCTTTGGGTCAGGGACAAGTTGGGTATCTAGGATAACAAAATTCACAGGATATATAAACTTGTCGACCTCAATAAGAACATCCTCGATAACACCACGAGGAATTTTAACTGACCAATCATCTAACTAGAGTGTTATCTGGGTAGGTTTCATCTCACCAAGTCCAAGTTTAAGGTACACATGGTACGGGAGTAAGTTCACACTGGCTCCTAAGTCAAGCAATGCTTTCTCAACACGGTATTTACCTATTGTGCAAGAAATAGTAGGGGACCCTGGGTCTTTATACTTAGGAGTAGTGGTATTCTGAATAATAGAACTCACATGGATAGCTAGGAAGGCTTTCTTCTGGACACTAAGCTTACGCTTTCGTATACACAAGTCCTTAAGGAACTTAGCATGAGGAGGAATCTGCTTAACTGCATCTAATAATGGAAGGTTAATAGTGACATTTTAAAAAACTCCAAAATATCATTAAAAGTGGACTCCTTCTTAGTTTGAACTAGCAGCTGTGGGAATGGGGCTCTAGGAACAAATCCGGACTCATTAGGACCCTCATTGGTCTCTTTAGAGACTCTATCAGTCTCCTCATTTTCTGGCTCAGAAGGGTGAACTACAGCATGTTCACTTTCAGGCATGGCGATCATATTGTCAACTTTCTTTCCACTCCTAAGGGTTGTAATAGAATTCACATGATTGTACGATTTCTCTCCTTTGGGATTAGGATCAGTATGACTAGGGAACTTTCCGTTATCTCTCTCACTTAATATCTTAGCTATTTGACCTACTTGAAGTTATAACTTGGCAAGAGTCTGGGCATTATTCTGCAAACTCTGCCTAGTTTCTTGTTGAAAGATAAGGTGGTTATTTGACAACACGTCATGGTTCTTTGCTAACATAGTAAGAGTTTCTTCTAAGCTAGAGATCTTTTTCTCAGAAGGGTTCTGAAACTGGGCTTGACC
This sequence comes from Papaver somniferum, assembly GCF_003573695.1. Taxonomy (NCBI): domain Eukaryota; kingdom Viridiplantae; phylum Streptophyta; class Magnoliopsida; order Ranunculales; family Papaveraceae; genus Papaver; species Papaver somniferum. Next base: position 227,125,572 of record NC_039364.1, on the reverse strand, counting down.
TGAAGAGTTCTTATTATAACCAAAACCTGGGGGAGGCTGAGAATTACTAGATTGACCTTGATTCTTGCCCTTAGACCAAGAGAAATCAGGATGGTTTCTCCAACCAGGGTTGTAGGTTTCTGAGTATGGGTCAAACTTCTGACGGTTTTCAAACCTAGAGTTGTTATACATAGCATAAGCTTGCTCTTCATTAACGTGACCTTCCCAAAACGAGTTATCGGGCTCTATTCCACAATTAGAGACTTGAGAAGCTCTAATTCTATCATTAGGTTCAACAAGGGACTTATTTTTAGACTGACCCAATTCCAAAGCTTCTAACCTTCTAGACAAAGCAGCAAACTTAGCATCTGATGCAAAGCTTGTATCTACCACACTGGTGCTACTTCTATTAACCAAGAGTCTTTTAGGGGGTTAAACACAAGACTCCCACTGTTGGGATTTTTCAGCTACCTCTTCTAAGAAGGAAAATGCTTCATCAGCAGTTTTACTCGTGAACCTACCAGCGCACAAAGATTCGACCATGGCTTTGGTTGAATAGTCTAAACCATCATAAAGAATCTCCACTAGTTTCATTTTCTCAAACCCATGGTGAGGACATTGCGACAAGAGATCATTGAATCTTTCTAAAAACCTATGAAGAGATTCTCCTTCTTGTTGCATACTGGCACTAATTTTCTGCCCAAAAGATGTGGTTCTATGCTTAGGGTAAAATTTTTGATAGAACGCAGCAGTACGTTCATTCCAAGTTTCTATAGATTCAGAGGGTAGGTTATGCAACCACGACTTAGCCTTATCTCTTAAAGAGAAGGGAAAAATCCTAAGTTTCAGGACTTCATCAGTAAGGTCTTTTATTCTAATTGTTCCGCAAATTTCCTCAAAGTCCCTAACATGAATATAAGGGTTCTTATCATCTTTCCCTAAGAATATAGGGACCATCTGAAGAATACTAGGTTTTATCTCAAAATTAGTTGTAGTGGAAGGCAATTTAATGCACGAGGGTCTGGTGGACCTAGTTGGGAACATCTAATCTTTCAAAGTTTCCATCGCTGGCACAACTGAAGTATTAGGGGTACTTTCCTCACGAAGAGACAGATTCTCAAAACTGAAGTTTCCGAAAACAGGGCTCTCAAAAGAAGAGTCTTCAAGCTCCCCGCTTCCACAAGAAGTACTACTAGGTTTTTCACTAATCAATCGACCTAGAGTATCTCTTTTCCAAGCCTGTTCTCTAATGACCCCGGGCATACACTAGATTAACAAAAATAAAATACAAAAAATCCTAAAAGGAAGGGAAGTTTTCTATGAAAACACACACAAGGCTGACTCCACCACAGCAAACCTACTGATTTATAGCAAACAAAAAGCATGATGGCTCCACTTAGATTTTTTCTAGACCAGATTTTATTCCTTCGCAAGGCAATTTGTTACAATTTAAGCAAACCTCTCTAGAATCAATCTGAGTTAATGTAAGTTAAATAGAGACAAGGGAAGCTCAGTGGAGCTTTGATACCCAGGCCTCACCGGCAAACGTTTCCTCGGGTTACAAGGCGACACGCTCAACTTACATTAACCATCATGAACTTCAAAGTATGCTTAATAGAGCAACCAGTATTTCTCGAACGACTTTCCTATTAAGCTCGTTACCCTATCGGTCTCGTTCTGGTCAGTATTTTAAGCTTGGGTTCGCATTTGGTATTGTTTTCCTAAGGCGGGCAAGAAGAGAACGGTGATGAAATCTGAACCCTTATCTTGTATGGCCAGGCCTTGCACTTTACTAGAAATTAAATACGTGTTCAGTTCCTCAACATATAAGTATACAAAGGAAGACAGTAAACCCGTTTATAGGGGATTCGCGGGTATTTAGATAAACTTACCTCCCATTCCAGACGGGGGATGAACCGTTGTAGTCGACTCGGGCCACCGACTCCTATGTCAGTGTACGAACCCGAGGGGCCGAGGCAATATCGTAATTGCCGTCCTTCTCTGCAAACAGTTTATATTTAATACTACCCTTCCGTAGGGTTTTAAAAAAAATAATGTCCCAAAGTCCACAGTCCAAAGTCCAAAAAAAAAAGTGCAAAAAAAAAAGAATATTACAAAAATAAAAGATATCCTAATACAATTCTAAAAAGAAAATCTAAAGAAAATCTAAAAAAATAAAAGAAAAATAAAACTAAAAAAATAAAAAAATAAAAAAATAAAATAAACAAAGGTCTTTGTCTTTCTTTTCCTTTTCTTTTAGCTTTTATCTTTGATTGCAAATCTTTTAGTCACCAAAGTCTTTGGCTCAATTTCTTTTCCGTCCAAATTCCAAACATGTAGCACAAAGATAAATACCCAAAGAAACGTAAAATAGAACAAAGTGAAAATAATAAGAAAAATAAAACCTAAAAAATAAATCTAAAAACTCTAACTTAAAAACAAGTCCCCGGCAGCGGTGCCAAAAATTTGATGAGATTTTCAATTGAGTTGTAGTAATAGGTTCGTTGAGACTTGTCAAAGCAATAGATTTTAGACTTAATTTTAAAAATAAAAATATGGCAAACTCAAAAATAAGAAGTATTGTGAAAGTTATGGAAGAAACTGGGCCTATAGATTCCACTATTTACCAATATCAAAGTGATTTAAATTATCTAATTATATAATCATGCAAATCATGCGTTCAAATTGATTCTAAATATTGCAATAGTTGATTTTTTTAGAAATAACAATTGTAGATCGAAAGTATGGGACATCAAAACCCTAGGCTAAGCATGCTCCATCAATTGAAATAACAATTGCTTAACAAAAACCATTTTATCGATCTATTTATCAAGGCAAATTATCATATAATAATTACATAAATTAAATAAAATAGAAAATACCACTTTTCATTGGAGAAATAGCTTCCTCCGTCGCCCCATAGGATGGGTTTAGCTCATCATCTTGGAAACACGCTCAAAGTATTAGTTTCATTGTTCAAAATGGTGATTACAAAGATGAAATTCTAATAAAAACAGAGACTCGCAACAGTATAAAGGCGCTACAAATCATTTATATGACTTGTTAGAGCATAGCTCGGTTGAACCCACCAAGCGTTGGTATGTCAAGATTGGTTGTTGATAGACACATTTTTGTGTCTAATTTGTCCTCAATGTCTGTATTGTTGGTGGGGCACACGATTCAAGTTGTTACCACTGCTAGGGTGAATTAGAGTGACTGAGATTACTAAAAAAAAAGACTGGACCAGTTAGACCAATCGGAATAAGTATTAACACTTGGATAGCAATATGTGTGTGTTCTCCCTGTTTCCGTCGCCTAAGCAAGCGTGGAATGCAGGACCCGTGGGAACTATCGTGTAATCTGCTGACAAGAAGCATGCGCTTGGATCAAAAATATCTATTCATGCCGTTAAAAAAAAAAAAAAAAAAAAAAAAAAAAAAAAAGGTTATTGTTATGTGTAGTCAACTGCTGGTTCCCTTGTATTTTCCAGTTTGTTGATCTAGATTTAAGTTATTGACCAATGGTTCCCTTGTATATGCCAGTTGTGTTGATATTAGTCAGACCGGTATCTCAGTTCATTAGGATAGGTTCATTCTGGCAGTGGCCTTCAGACAGATATGGGAAACATCGTTCACTTTTCAACCATCTACTTTTTTCTTTTTCCATCTTCTTAATCTTTTCATGTGATTAGTCTGACTCCGAGTATGATGTCCATCGTGAAACTATCTTAGTAGAGCTCTGTCACTTATATGAATTTTAGTATGCTTGAGTGAAAACTCGTGTACAGTAATTGGAATTTCGCATCAGGGTACTTCCTCCTATAATTAATAAGTATGCCACCCAAGGAGGTTCTTTAGTGCTTTCCAAGATTTTGTGTATATAGTTAGGGTCTGGAGTATTGGTTTTTGTGGGTACACCTCTGATAAACCCACCCGAGATTAACTCGGTCACTTTTCAAGAATAAATTTGCTCGAGGACTAGCAAATAATAAGTTTGGGGGTATTTGATAGACACATTTTTGTATCTAATTTGTCCTCAATGTCTGTATTGTTGGAACTCTATTTTTGTACTAATATTGTGTTTTTATGTTTGTTTAGGTGTTTTTGGAGAAAATACCCTTGTATGGAAAGAGTTGCTCAAAAAGTGATGATTTACACCCCAGGATAAAGTATTAAAGGCACCCCAGAAATGCACCGGAAACGTCCCAGAAATGTCCCGGAGGAACCCAGAAAAATTACTATTTCAGCCCAAATTGCTAAAGGGACACCCGTACAGGATTAGGGGGGGTCATCTTCTTTATTTGAAAAATCAAAATTGGCGGGAAAAGCTTCCTTTCAACTGGAAGAATTTTCGATCCAATTTTGAAGGTGTTTTAGGGTGATTAAATGGCTGAAACTTGGTGAGATTGTTCCTAGGATATATATAAACCTATTGCAAGCGTTCTGGTCGATCGAATTTGGCTAGAATCGGCTAAACAAGTCATCATCAGAGAACAGGGCAGTCACGGGTTTGAGAGGATTTTTGAGGGATTCAGACGTGTTATGATGATGCATGGAGGACTCTAGCACACTTTTGGACCGTTTAGAAGACAATTAAGGTGATTTTTCAGCTGCAGACGCGTGATCAAACAAAACAGGGAAGAAAATATTTTTAGAATATTTTTCTTTAAACCGAATAATGAAGGATTATATGGAGTTATTGCGAGGGATTAAATGCTGCTGTTGGGTATAAATTAACTCCTTGGGTCGAGTAGAAGGGCTGTCGAGAGTTGGGAGGAGAGAAGGAACGCTGCAGAATCGAGAACCATGATTTCTCTCTGCTGCTGCTGCTGCTGCTGCCATTGATGAAGATGAAGAACACGAAGAACGGACTCGCAGCTGCAGTCGTTTATCAACAGTGTCTAAGACGCACACTCGTGGGTCGTAGTTCGTCGTACAACAGCAGTTATCATTTATCGTTCTTCTTGTAACAGCTGAACAGCGCCTTTGCAACAGTTATTTCTGTTGCGATTTTTCTGTTCAATTGTTTTACACCTTTTCATCATTTGTAAACCACTTTTTGAGCAATAAATAATTATTTTGAGAGCATTTTTATTATGATGAGCTAAAACCCAACACTGGGACGACGGAGGAGGCCAAACTTCATACTTGGGGTAATTTCATTAATTCTTTTTAAGACTTTTGCATTAATTTAAAATTGAAATATGATTTGCATTAATTGGTTGTTATTTAATTTGATGATGTATGCTTGGGTTAGGTGTTTTGATACATGATGCTTAGGACTTACAATCAATGTTTTGAAAATCTACTTTGGCAAAATAAGAGTCCATATAATTTATGTTTTGAGCGATTATTGTTGAGAATAAATCATTGAGCCCTATGTTATGAAAATTGGCCGAATCATTAGTCCCAGTACCTCTCGCCCATTGTGACAAATATTGTGTATATATTTTTATTTTTAAATCTTTACAAGTCCGAGCAACGAACTTTTACTACCACTTTCAAAACTATAACAGTTGTCATATTTCAGTGAACCAAAACTCATTTCAAGAGTCGCTTGATTATTTACTAGAGTCAAGTTCGTATAGGTTAGCTTGAAAGTATTAGGATATGGGACATTATAAGTATTACGTGAAGACTTGAAGAATGTGAAGAAGTAAGGAGCTACAACGACGACATCATCCTTCCACTTGAGGTTAGTAATATTTGACTTGAACTGTTTCATTCCCTAACGTATCTTTCAAGTCGTGCATATTGAAAACATAACTGCGAAGCTGTGAATACTATACTCTAGTTAGACACAGTATTAAGGAATACAATATGAAGTATAACGCTTATCTTTTGAACTTCGTATATAAGATATCGATATAATCGTTTGAACGCTATTGTAATTATGTATGGGTATGGGTGAAGATTTCGTCTTAGGAAACAATGTTTTACATTCGTTTAAAGGAAGTAAATTCATAAACTTGTTTTGTGAATCGAAAGGGAAATCACTAGGCTTATTGGTATTGTTATTCATTGCAAATCTTTTGAATTACTAATATGTGTGTTTAGTATAACCGCTCATAACTTGTTTATGTATCTTGGTAAAACTATTCACAATGCCTGACTTTTGTATTGGTATGACTTTTATTAGTGAAACCGATCTTAAGTAATCACCTAAGATGGTAAGATCGATATCTTGAATGTGGTGTGATTAAATACTAGCCATTGGGTAACCGATCCTAGTAAGAGGTGTGACCGAACACAAGAGATAGTGTAATTGATCCTTGTAAGAGTTTTAACAAGTTTTAGTAAGTTGGTGTGTAGGATCAGAATCTCGCATCAATAATGCCTCAGTGAAATTATCAACAACATAACACAACACAACAGTGTCGCGGAACAATTTGAGAAATGACATGATAAACGACGTCAGCTAAAATCATGAGAAAAATGTGATGGTCCTGCGAAAATTAGAGAGTTTGCGAGATTAACATTTGTAAGGATGCGAGAATGTCGCAAGTCATATCCAAAAATAAAGGACAGATTAGCTGTCATCCACTATGTAATTCCCTATAAATAGCCGTTCCGTTGTAAAGGAAAAGAGAGAGATCTTTTCTGAGTGAAAAGCAAGTAAATAGGAGAGAGAAAATCTAGAGCAGTGGTTATTCTTGATTCCTTTATCTTTTCTTGTAAGATTATTCAAAGATTGATCAATAGAATTAAGATTGTTAATCTAAAATGGGTTGAATATTAATGAAATCTTATGAGGGGTGTAGTGTAGGATTTCCTGCAACTATATTATGGCGCTAGAAACAAGGAGGATTGAAGATTGAAGATTATTCTAGAAAAAATTGAAGATTAATATTGAGATTTGTGAAGATTTGGAGTGATTGATTAAGAATTTTACATAATCTCTTGCAATTCATTAATATTGAAGAAATGGCTAGAAGAAGAAATACATCAGAACAACCAACTACTGTTAGAAGAAGCAAGAGAATTGCTGGAAGGGAAAGAAGTGAAATGACAGAATCTACTAGAATGAGAAATAATGGAGAAAATCAAATTCAACCACCAGTTCAGCAAACACTAGTACAAGGAAGGAATACAGATTATGATAGGGTGAGTATACACACTTGGCAATCAAATGCATCAGAAGAAGTAGAAGAAGAGCAGCAAATCAGAAACCATAGACAGGTAGAGAGAAATCAAGAAGAAGATGAAGGAATAATTCATGGAGATGAGGAAATTGGAGCGTTAGAAACGTTGAGACGAAGAATACATGAAGAAAGAAGAGCTGAGGCAGAAGAACGTGCAAATCTAACAAGACAAAGTCACGAATTGAGGGTGGAAAATATGAGACTACAAAGTAGAAGATCGAGAAGTATTACAAAATCATATTCAAGATCGACTAGAAGAGAGATGAGGCGAAACTCACCCACAATTAATGCTGGAAACAATATTCAAGAAGAAATATCAAATCCTAATGAAGAATATCGCGAAAATAGAGAAAGAACTGATGATCGTTACGTTCCACAGAATGAAACTTTTGATGATAGGAAAAATGATAGAAATCAAGAGAATGGACAACGTCAGGGAAGAAATAATCAAGATGGCGAAGGGAATCGAGAGGAAGGAAGGAGAATTTTACATGAGAGAGAAGCTCAAAGAAACCAACAAACGATTGAAGAAGAAATTGAAAGACATTATGCTAAACAAGCACGTTTAATTTGCGAACGTGAAAGATTGAGAGCGGAAATGGAAGAACAAGAGCTTCAGGAGACAATTCGCCAGAACAATCACGACAATCGAGAAAGAAGGCGTACACAAAACCGGAATAACGGTGATATCAATGAAGAGTATGATAGAGTACAGAGGATGGATGAAAGGCAGCGAATGGAATTAATAAGAAATGAACAAAATCATGAAGGGGAAAATGAGAGACATCATCATATGCGAATTCAAGATAGAGATGAGGAAGAAAATCGCAGAAGAAGACGAGATGAGGATGATGAAGAAGAAATTCAAAATTTCGCGAGAGAAGAAAGACATGAACTCATAAGAAGGGAGGCGAAATTAAAAAGACCAATGGATCAAAATTCAGGTGTAAATAAACAAATCTTAAAAGAATTAGAGGAAATGAGAGGAATGCTAAATAATAGAGGAGAAGTAGGCAGAAGACAATTAGATGAAGCTATAGAAGAAGCTGTGAAAACTCCATTTACAAGGGAAGTACACCTAGGAGGAATACCTCCGAATGCAATTTTCCCGCATTAACCAGCATTTTTGATGGAACAACTTGTGCAATTCAACACATTAAAGCCTACGTGAGGTGTATGTTGCAGTGGGAAAATCATGATGCCGTATTATGCAAGTATTTTGCATCCATCTTAACAGGGGAGGCGTTAAAATGGTTCGAAGGTCTACCAAAGAATACAATAACATCCTTCAATCATTTGCAGACTACATTCCTGGGGGCATATATAAGTAATAATTCTTCGCGACCTGGTATTGAAGATGTGTTTGGATTAAAACAAAGGATTGGCGAAAGTTTGAAGCACCTAACTAAAATATGGAGGACTATGTGTAGCGAAATGGCTGGCCGTGTGGATGAGAGATATCTTATCTTATCATTTATCAATGCTATGTTTGCAACCAACCTATTGTATATCCAAATTTTCAGAGTCAATAATACGATCACAATGACTGAATTGCGAGAACTTCAAGAAGAATATATTTCTCTAGAGGAAAGGAAAATGAAATGGAATCATACCCAGTTGCGAACACCAGTTCACAAACAGCGAATGCAAGCTTATTACCAAACTAATACACGTGGCGAGCACTTCGCAAGTACAACAAGAAGGTGACGGGCAACAATCAACAGAAACTGGTGGCTATGGGAAGCCGAGATCAAGAGGAGTATGAAAGAGAAAGAAATTTCTACAATCGTGGTGGAAATAACAAGATTCAAAGACTCGATCAGCCACAAGAAACTTATGGAGGTCAAAGACAAAACTATAATAGAGGACAAGGAGGTCACAAGGTAGTATGGGAAGAAATCAAGATGCCACCTCTAAATGCAAGTGTGGAGAAAATATGGGAAGCTATAATTTTGATGGAGAATATACCAACACCATGGAACATGGGAACGGAACCACCTCCAAACCACAGAAGTCATGAGTTTGTTCTTATCATCATTTTCATGGACATACTACAAATGATTGCAGAAATGTAAAAAATTATTCTGAGAATGATAGATCAAGGAAAACTAAACCACTTTTTGGTAGGGACCCACAATCTCAACCATTGCCACCACCACCAGAGCATCACAAAGTAAACACGATGAAAAAGAAGAAACATTCTTCATAGAAGTTGGTGCAAAAGCAAAGAATCTATTCTGTCACTCTATCGTACATTCATACAAGACAATTGAAGATTTTCATGACAATGTTTTGAGTAGAGTGTTCGCAAGAGATAATGATGGAAGAGAAATTATGAATATTGCGAAAATCTCGCCACTAGAGGAATGGCAGAAACAGACTATTTCTTTTACCGCAGAAGAATCCCCGAAGGTGAGAGGTACATGACAATCCATTGGTGGTAAAATTAGAAATTAATCCAAAACCGAAAGAAGATGAGGATGATGAAGCTGAAGATTCATGGGCAATTAATAGGATTCTAATCGATACTGGAAGCTCTGTGAACATCTTATTTTATCATACTTATAAAACTATGGGAGGAAGAGATGATGATCTTATACCATCAACATATAAGATATATGGTTTTAATGGTACTGCCAACAAGCCTAAAGGGGAGGTTACTATGCGAATTCCATTGAAGGGAATATCTTCTGAAATCCTTTGTGTCGTTGACGTAGAGTCACCCTACAATGCATTAATTGGTCGACCTTGGTACATGGGATTCTAGGTGTAGCTTCAACTTTCCACCAGTGCATCAAATTCCCTCACCCCAGCGGTGTAGGAATCATAAAGGGAGATTGGGTTGAAGGAAAGAGGTGTTACGAAACTGAGGTAGAATCCTGCGAAGGAAGAGCAAACAAGAAGGAAAGTTGGCGACAAAAATCAAAGAGACACAAAGAAGTGAGATTGATGGTGGATGCAATCGAAAAAAGAAGAAGAGATGTTGCGAAACTAATGCTAGCTCAGAATAAAAAATGGTGAACATACCACTACAAGGAAGCAGTAGCAGAAAATAACAAAGAAGCAGAGAATGAAAAGGTAATAAAAATAAAATTATGAATGATTGAATGACAAAATTGAGATTGCGAAATGCAAATACGATATGATGATGTGCAAGAATCTCGCAGAGATAATGAATTCTACAAAAGACAATCAGAGAACAATGACAAAAGAGAAAGGGGCGAACCTTTATGGCGTACACCCTAGTTCGCGAATACAATTTCGCAAGAGGCAAATGTAAGACCTAAAGTACGTCATATAAGGGGGTACCTGTTGCATGGCTCAGGGAAAGGCTACACCGCCACCGGAACCTGAGTCATGGAGATTTGGGGTCAATAAAGCCCATCCGGGAGAGGCACCTTGGATTCTCAGCTTAAGCATATGACTTAGGTTGGGCGACTAAGGTAATAAGGACTCTCCCAAGGAGTGCAGAATCTGATCAAGGCGCCGAGGTACACGGTTGAGTCAAGAGTGCCAGGGGCGTCTGGAGCGTACCTTGCCATTCTTGACAAGTCTTGGCTTATACTGCACTCGGCCCGAAGAAAACCCCACTTAGGGTGCAGTCTCGTAACCATAAACCCTATAGGTAAAAGGGATAAGAGGCTGCGAAAACAACTGGTTGTTGTTAAGACTGGATGGGAGGATCCAACCTTGTATGGTAGAGTACGCCTCCTTGAAGGGGAACCAGGGGGAAATAAGGGCGGCACCCTCCATTAGGGAGCTGATAAGTGTCTTAAGACGCAAATGTCATGAGGCTTTTTACTCGCAAGGGTATTAAGGCTTGTCATATTTGTGCAACAATCCTGAAGAGGCAATAATACAAAAGAAAAAGATAAGACGAGATCAATGGGTTTTCGCATGAAAGTGCGAAGACGTCCTGCGATTTCGTCGCAAGACGGCAATGTCATGGGGCTTTATTTTCGCAAGAATATTTAGGCCTGTCATATTGACGCAACATTCCTGAAGAGGCATAATACAAAAGAAAAAGTTAAGGCAAGATCAATGGGTTTTTGCATGAAAGTGCAAGACGTCCTGCGATTTTGTCGCAATGACAAGAGGTGGCATAATAAGACCTTTAACTAGGAAGGCAAAATAAGACCACACAGGATGAGATTTTGAAAAGAATCAAAATTCACTTGCATATGATTGCGAAATTATACATAAACAACTGCGAAGTTGAGGCACAAAATAAGAAAAATCTGCAAAATCTCTCATTTGGATACAAATAACAGAGGCAAGTATGGGAATGAATGAAATTAGAAAATGTTATTTGTCTCCACATGATAGATTTACGCAAAAATTAAAAAATTAATGATTATTGATTAATATTGCAAGGAAGAATTGTTTTAATGAATGCAGGTCAAAATGAAAGAAACTCATATATTAAGGAATATGGGAACCAAAAGAATTCGCAAATATACAAAAGAAGGAGAATAAATGTACAAGTATTACAGAAGATTAAAGAAAGAAACAAAGACTACTTCTTAGTTGATCCTTCATCATCTTCATCAGACTTGTTCCCTTCTTCGTCTGCATCAGAACTTTCATCACCATCAGAACCTTCATCACCATCAGATTCTTCATCATCAGCTTCGCTATCAGAATAGTCAGACTAGGAATGTTCTTTGGGATCTCCTCCAAGAGACAAGGATAATCAGATGAGGAATACTATGGTCATCACAAACCATTTGAATAGTTTGATTGCGAAAATGCATAGCGTCGTTCTTAAAGTTCGCAACAGTGATCTTGATTTGATTCTTTAATCTAGAATACTTGTCGTTGCGAGAAGAAAGATTCTTTGCGAGTTCCTCTTTTTCAGCTTCAAGTTCCTCAATTCTTTCGCGATATCTACTTTCAGAATCTGCGAGCAAAAGGCAATTAATAACTTGATGAAAATTCATAAGAAACAAAAGATTAGTAGAAGAAGAACAGTTAATAACCTTCTCTGTCAGAAATCATATCTCTAATCAAGGTGTATGCTCAACTTGGAGACTAACATTTACACCTAAATCTTTTCTGGCATCGTCTAAGATTTTCGCAGCCCAAGCGAATTCATCCTCATTATTTATAAGGAGACGAGAACGAATTTGGTTTTCTCTTTCGCAGAGCTCGATTTCTTGCGGTTAGCTTCATCTCGTTCAAGTTGAACTTCAAGAAGGGTCTCTTGGAATTTCGCCAAAGCCTTAGCACCTTGATCAGAGATGCGATCCTTATCATCTATGAGACCGCTAATTTTGGTTCTTAGCTCATTGATTTTCTCTTTAGAATTAAGAAAGAGACGCTTAAATCGATTGGCTAAGCCTAAACTAGATCTATGGTCAATCTCTAAGAGGCGAAATTTGGATCTCAGTTCATTCAGAGAAAGAGATGAAATTCTATCATTTGAGAAACTATTTAAAGATTTATTAAGACGCTCAAGAAGGGTATCATTATCCAAGGCATTAGGAAATGAACGAAGAATGGTAGCTTCATCAGAAAGACCATAAATGTCTGCAAAAAGGATCAATTAAATAAGATAAAACAACAGGATGAATGAATGAAGGGAAAGGAGAAAAGTAACATACCATAGAGTTGATTATTAGCTTGCTGAAGACTAGAGATTTTGTTCTGTACGAAGAAGAATCAATTTCTAGTTGTTTGTTCTTCTCGCGAAGACTTTGACTTCATTTCCAATTCCTCATTCTTTGCACGAAATTGAAGATTCTTCTTTTCAAGAATTTCGCGTCTCCTCTCCAGATCTGAGGCAACAGCGAAAGAAGCTTTTCCAGCCTGCGAGAAAATGTAAAAAGTATTAAATAAAAAGAGAATTTTGAGTTACATAATGAAGAAGTAAAAGACGAAAGCATACCAGACTATTAAGAGAATGCAGGAATTGGGAGTCACCGATCTAGAAACTCCGCGAGAATTATCACCATCCATAAAGGAACATCGAAATGTAGCGAGAGCTTTGCAGGTATTAGCGAATTGACTATCTCCCATTCCTTGCAAAGAATCAGAAAAGAGGCCAGAGAGCTTAGCCATAGAAGATTCAGATGGAGAATCTTCATTTGCAGCAAGGTCATCATTATCCTCATCACTCTCAGAATTTTCATGAGAAGGAATATTTGAAGGAGAGGAAGAACGGATTTTTCTCTTCTTTAAAGGAGGATCAGTTGGTTTTTCCATGCGAAGAGCACCTTTGCCTATATCACCAGTCTTCGCAACATTGGCAGGCTCTTCTATTTCAGCAATATTCTTCACACACAGATAGAAATAAGAAATAGAGGCAACAATATATTGTTTAAAATCATAAGAGAATATTTATTACCTCATCTGTGTATGAGTGAAGAGCTAACAAGGTACTAGCCTTCCCAGTCCTGTGATAGCTATCTTTCAGTTTCTGGATCTGTAGAATTTCGCAAGAATCAGCGAATAAAAGAATAAAGATAAATAAAGAAATGTAAAGTGGGCGAAACTCGAAGAAACATACCTCTTTCTCCTTCTCGGGCCAAGGGAATACCCAAGGTTGATAAGCAACGAGATTCTCAGGAAGAACATTTGACCCAGCAATGTAAGGTCCTTTCAGCATCAAGGGAAAAACACACCATTTATCATCTTTGGATTGGCGAGGAGTTGTGTTCTTACCAGAATGCCAATCAATGTCTTGCATGAGTATTTTACCTTCATCAAAATAATCTTTCCTTTTCGGGCGAATACCCCAGAGAGTATTCTCTTTCTTCATGGAGATCAATTCATAATTCTCAAATAAACTCGCTACTGTGTATTTTTCAGCGATTATCTCCAAATCTGTGAATTTAGGATCCCTAAGTTCTTTAGAGTAAAGAGATCCTTTACCAGCACCACGGTTAGCGAACTCAAGCATCAGACGGATGCAATCCCCACTCAGTTGGAAGATAGCTCACGAAAATCCCGAGTGAGCGAGAATTTCATAGAACAGAGGAATATCTGGGTCATAAAGAGGAATGGGGAGACCTGCGAGAATTTGACCCAGTGAAACTATGATTGATTGATCATCACAATATTGATCAGAGAAAAGTTTGATAGAAAGAATTGATTTTGCACCTTCACCAGGAATGGTAGAAAGTGTGAAACCTTTCTCGGCAAGATCTTTTTGGGTTTCCTTAAAAGTTTTCTCATGCTTTTGAACGCTTGGAGGCATATCTGAATATAGAGTATGGGAATGGATGAAAAGTAAGAAAATTAAAGAAGGAAGAATTACAGTAGCAAAACTTACGGAAGAACAATAGAGTTGCAGAGATCAGAAAGTAAAAAGAGAAGAGAAAGTAAAAAGAAAATGGAAAGAAGAGTAAGAAGAATATATAGATTTTTTTTACTCGAAGAAATAAACACCATTAATGCGAAAAGACGTGAGCGGTTGAAAAGCAGCGGTTACAGAAGACGTGTCAAGAAATAGATAGAAGAAAAGGATACGTGTGATAAATGCAGAATATGAAGAGATGGACAGCTACGGCATTTCTCACATCATTCTCTACTTCGCAGAGAAGATATGAGAAGAGGCAAGATGTAGGATCAGAATCTCGCAGCAATAATGCCTCAGCGAAATTATCAACAACACAACACAACAGTGTCGTAGAACAATTTCAGAAATGACATGATAAACGACGTCAGCTAAAATCATGAGAAAAATGTGATGATCCTGCGAAAATTAGAGAGTTTGCGAGATTAACATTTATAGGGATGCGAGAATGTCGCAAGTCATATCCGAAAATAAAGGACAGATTAGCTGTCATCCACTATGTAATTCCCTATAAATAGCCGTTCCGTTGTAAAGGAAAAGAGAGAGATCTTTTCTGAGTGAGAAGCAAGTAAATAGGAGAGAGAAAATCTAGAGCAGTGGTTATTCTTGATTCATTTATCTTTTCTTGTAAATTGTTCAAAGATTGATCAATAGAATTAAGATTGTTAATCTAAAATGGGCTGAATATTAATGAAATCTTATGAGGGGTGTAGTGTAGGATTTCCTGCAACTACATGGTGTAACCGATCCTATAACTTGGTCAAACGATCACAAGTTTTACCATAAGAAGTGGTAACCGATCCTAGTACTTAGTTAGCCATTTTATGGTAACTAGTGTAACCGATCCTAGTACCCACTTGGAGGTAGAACCGAAACTTTATGTTGAGGTAGAACCGTGAAACCCACTAATGGTGATTTGATAGGATAATCAATCGCATAGTTCTTGGAAGTCAGATGAATCAATTCTAAATTTATTTGGAAGTGTGGCAAATCGGTTCCAAGATTGTAAATATGAAAAAGGATTTATAAAGTAAAGATGTCGACATACTTTGAACATGTGGAGTAACTCTTATCTTTTATTACTCAAAGATATTCCTTAATAGCTAAAAGAGAATCTCGGATCGAAATAAACTGAGAATCTTTTGATTAAGGTTTTTAGTTTTATATGCTTTTAATTTCCAGCAGTTAAAATGCATATCTTTAGTAAATAAAAATTAGTAATGTGCATTTACTAGTTGGAGATTTTCTACTGAGATTTCGGTTAATATTTGGACAAAGCATTTCCAGGAATTATTAAAACCATTTTTCCCCTTATTGCATATCTTTGAGAATATTCGGTTTTGGAAATTCCTTGATGTCCAAACTTCCTTGTCTATAAATACTGAAGTTTGCATTTCTAGCAAACTAATCCTCAGAGCCAGCAAAACTACCTAGTTGTGTTGTTACTAGTGGAGTCGTCTATTCGGAGAGGAAAGTACCCTAATAAGGCGAAATCTCTTACGACCGCTCGTTTTAAAGACTTCTTTGGGATTGGGAAGCTTTATGAGTACCGTTTATTAGAGCATTGCTCGGTCGAACTCGCATGCGTTGCTATCTCAAGCATGTTTATCAATGTTAGTGATCAAAACTATAAGTCTGGATTTCTAGTCTACTATAGCTAAGGTCTCGGACTAGGATAGAAAGTGTAGTTGAGCTCAAGAACTCCATGGAAATCATCATACAAGACGAAGGACTACTCAAGGAACCGGTGGATCTTCATCAACTAAAAGGTATGTGGAGACTTGAATTTATCTATCACTCAAAAGTCTATTTATCTCCTATCTTGAGACAAAAGTCGTTTTGCTATATAGACTTAGATTATACACATTTGCTATTTCAAGCCGAGTTTATCTCGCCTATCTATTTCTCGAAATATGTGTTGGTAAGATTTCGCTTTAGCCAAGTTCATCTTTACCAAGTGACGAAAGTCATGACAAGTTTCAATCACTTTGAAAATTGCTTAATTTGACGAAAAATAGTTTGTGAATAACAACTATAGAATATCAACGTCCTCTAAGAATGTTTCGATGATTGAAATGATAGTTTAGATTATATAGCCATTGGAGGATATAAGCATTGTTGTGGAAACACACATATGTATAAGTCCTTATTCCTTGAACCGAAGTTTGCGAACTTTGTTGATCAAGAGAATCGGAATGGTGGCGTGAGCCAAGTATGCGAACTCAGTCCGCGAAGTTCTCGTCCCGAAAAATTTTGCTGGAGTTTGTGAACTCCGTCCGGGAACTTAAGTCCGCGAACCCAGTCCGTGGACTTGAGTAGGTTATATCTAAAAACGATATTTGTGAACTTATTTTTATATAAACTAAGGAATGCAAATCGCAAACTGTAGCTATATAGTTCATGGACCAATTCGAGTGAATCAAATCATTTTTGCTTCAATTGTGTCTTGTGTAGTTACATAAGATTTCCTTGCAATTGAACAACTCTCTGACTAGTTCATTTGAGTCACTTGAACTAGTTACGGTGAAGAAGAATATGGTTGATATGAAAGTGATCATATGGCTAACCATTTGGTTGACTATTGTTGAACCAA
The DNA here is from genome assembly GCF_003573695.1 of Papaver somniferum. Taxonomy (NCBI): domain Eukaryota; kingdom Viridiplantae; phylum Streptophyta; class Magnoliopsida; order Ranunculales; family Papaveraceae; genus Papaver; species Papaver somniferum. The sequence continues at coordinate 227,108,562 of NC_039364.1, read as the reverse complement.
CAAATGTACAAGTTTGGGTACGGTTACACAAGCTTAGAAACGTGCATTTCATTTGTGTGTAACAAGCTAGTTTTCGATCTAACGGTTGAAAGATATTAGCTTGAATCTAATCGGGTTTTCATCTAACGGTGAATACTGAATGCTTTGTTACCAAGCTAACATTGAATGCAAACCCTGATTTGAAAGACTATATAAGGGAGAACTCTAGCAACTGGGAAACCTAATCCCCACACCTTCTGTGTGATACTAGTTGTGCTAAGCTAGAGTCGATTCTCCTTTAACTTTTGGTTTCTTCTTCTAAACCAGGTTAACGACTTAAAGACTTCATTGGGATTGTGAAGCCAGACCGATACTACTTTCTTATAGTTGTGTGATCTGATCTTGTTGTTTCTATCATACGAGTACAATTGTAATAATTGGCTTGAGATTGATATCTCCGATATGCAAGATATAAAAGAAATCACAAACACTTCGTCTCATCGTTTGTGATTCCGCAATATCTTTTTTCGCTGCGTCGATTAAGATTATTATGAGGTGATTGATAATACTAGGCTGTTCTTCGGGAATATAAGTTCGGTTTATCAATTGGTTCTTGTTCACCTTGATTTATCAAAATACGAAACAAAACTCGTAGGTATATTCGTGGGATACGGATTTATCTATTACCGTATACTTTTCTGTGTGATACAGATTTGTTTATTAAAGTCTTCGACTTTGGGACGTAGCAACTCTTAGTTGTGGGTGAGATCAGCTAAGGGAATCAAGTACGTAGCATCCTGCTGGGATCAGAGATGTAGGAGCATAATTTTACCTTGGATCAGTGTGAGATTGATTGGGGTTCAACTACAGTCCAGATCGAAGTTAATTTGGAGTAGGCTAGTGTCTGTAGCGGATTAATACAGTGTGTGTTCAATATGGACTAGGTCCCAGGATTTTTCTGCATTTGCGGTTTCCTCGTTAACAAAATTCTGGTGTCTATGTTATTTCTTTTCCGCATTATATTTTGTTATATAATTGAAATATCACAGGTTGTGCGTTGTTCAATCAATTAGAATATCCGACCTTTTGGTTATTGATTTAAATTGATTGACACTTGGATATTGGTCATTGGTACCATCCAAGTTATCTCTCTAGTATTTGATAAAGACTCACATATTTCTATATGCTTGAGTATATATCAAATCGAGAGATTGAGATATAAACTCTTTGATATACTTTTTTATCTAAATTGAGTCTGACTGTCTAGTTGATTCTCTAGAAAGCATATTGGAGTTTGTCCAGACAGATTGCTAAGTGAAATATTGGGTGTGGTTGTTGTACCCCCACTTTTTCAGTTGGTATCAGAGCAGGCAAACACGTTCAAGACCTCAAAAGTCTGTGTTTGTGGCAATCTGACTCTATGGACAAGGGTACTATCTCTGATAAACGCGTCACCAGAAATAAGGGTTCTATCTTGTCTAATTCTATTAAAGATAAATATTCTCCAATCTCGAATACAGACAAACCTTGTGTTCAAACAAGACAGACAGGCTCCGACATGAGTATTTTCGATTACCATTCAAAAGAGTCTATCTCTCCAAATGAACGGGAAACATCTGAAGAGAGTGTCTTGATTCTAAATCTTGCTAGAATCCAAGCTGATAGATTTAATCGGTTAAAACACCATGTCGATGTTCTGCTTGGTGTAATAAGGGACTGCAATTTCAAAGAAAATACTGAAGATCACTCTTCACGTATGATTCTCGAGGCAAGTCTCAAAAAGTATGCTTTGGAAATAGAACATCGCTTGAGTAAACTCTCTATTCAAGGATGCTCTAAGCAGTCTAATATACCAAGTACTTCTGCTACGCCCGAAAACGTTCCAGCTCCAGAAGTAAAATCGGAATCCCTTCCCGTCAAAAAGAATGTGTCTGAATTTACCATTGATCAAGGATGTTCCACATCACATGGAAGGAAGAAATCTTCTAACGAGGTTGTTAAGACTACTTTGTCTAATCACTCTTGTGATCAGAAAGTATGCCTCTTTTGCAATGCAAAAGACTCTGCTAAACAAAAGAGAAACTCTAGGTTGAATAGAACCTCCGTGGTTCAACTTCAACACACCTTAGACTTAATTATCAAAGGTGTAACTGACATTCGTATGTCTAAACCAGTTGGTTTTCATACTTACCCTGTGTATGTTACCAGGAAAGTCAGTTCAATGAGTTCCTCAAATGTCTTGAAGCAGAATAAAAGTCTTAACAAGAATCGCCTAAGAGAAGATTAAGTTGATTCCTCTGGAAAACAAATTACCCTTGATGTGAATGAAATCCCATAAGAAAGAAGAAAAATTCATGATATGAGAAATAACTTGATGGAGATAATTGAAGGATATAAAGAAATTGTCGACAGGTTGTCATCCTTCTCAAGTCAAAACTCTTCTGGTAAGAGCTCTAACTATGTCTCGTATTTGGATGACCGTAAGTTTTATGATAATTTCTCACATAAAAAGGGATCTCTCTCTAGATTCAGAAGGAAAAAGAGACTTGATCATAAAAACAGTTCTTTTAATGAGCTCAGAGCTCATACTTGTGCTAATTAATCACAAGGGTTAAGAACTTGCTCATAAAAATCTTGTTGAGCAAGATGTGTAAAAATCAGGTATACTGTGGCATTTTGGTGTTCTGCTCAGTTGAGTTATCCTCTTATCGTTTTTAGCTAAACTAGTGTCTGCAGACGATAATGCCTAAATAGTATTTGTGTGTCTAGTATCGTTTCTCTCTTTTGTCTATGTGGTCTGCTACACTTATGCTCTAAATTAATTTATTGAGCTATTTATGATTTTTCATGTAGTAAAAAGACTTTTTGCCTTAAAGTTTTTTCCTTGGGTCGGGTTGTGTTCGTACGGGTACTTGTTACTAATACGAATCAATTCTTAGTAACCCTAAAGGTCTTCTTCCCTAAGAAACCATATAAATACCAAACCTCTTAGTCACGTTTGCGTACTTCAGGTTATTTTTGCTTGTCAAGAATGTCTTCCTCTTCACGAGCTTGTGGTTTTTCTAGAGGCTTTCTTGACAAAGGTATTGGTTTCGAGTCTAAAGGGAGGAAGAAAAGAACCCTAGTAGAAGATGATCATCCTAACGCCTCATGTTACTATGCATATACTCATGAGGATGTTGAGAAGGAGGATATGATTTCTGCTGAAGTGGTCCTTAACTTTCTTAAGTTTTTTGAGGAAGCAAAACTGCAGCTCGTTGATACTCTGAAAAGTCTTGATGTGTTGAAAACTGAGTTGAAAAAGGTTTCAGCTGACTTGGTCTCGTAAAATCTCACATCAATGATCTTCACAAAGAGAATCTCTTCTCTGAAGATGCAATGGATGCTGCTAATCACAAGCTCAAAGACGCCAAGACTCGTGAGGATCCTGAACCGTCTATTTGACCTTAGTTCGTGTTCGTCCATGTCACTGGAGTCTGCTTTTGTTCCTTAGCTTGTTGATTTCTTTTATTTGCCTAGTAAATCTTCTGTTTTCTTGTTTTTTTAGAAGAATAACTAGAGTTTGGAATAGCCATTATTGTGATTACACATAGCTATGTCCAACGTTTTCATCTTCATGTTTTTAGATTTATTGGTTTAAATTATAAAGTTGTTTGGAAGATGATTTTTGTAGTATTAATCTTTATGGTTTTATATATTGCAATATTGTTATGGGATATGTGTGTTTGCGTCCGTGAACTATGATTGTCCCATACCTTGTCAAAAGTAAAGTCTTTCGTATGTCGATATGCATGTATTGATAAAAGAATGAATAGACTTTTGACAAATACAAAAGTTAAGCCTATTATGTCAATTATTGATGGAAGATAGGTTAAAATCTTTTGTTTGCAAGGATTGTGTCTATTGAATGTCGTTATGCGAATAGTGATGGAAAATAGAATAAATCCTTGTGTATTCCACAATATTGATCTTTCCTGATCCATATTTTATGTATTACTGTGAGGCTCCGTAAAGTGTCTTATGTTGAGCACTAAAACGGCCAAGTTGATTATTTTTATGATTAGCTTAGTTGTTGTTCCGCGAGATACTTTATATCGAGCATATTCAACTAAGTTAATCATCTTGTTTGGTTATTTAGTTGTTGCTCCGTAAGTTTTCTTATGATGAGCATGACCAATTAAATTTTATTACTTTTGTGATTGGTTTGGTTGCGTATTTCGATTAGATTAATTATGGGTTCTCTTGTGATTAATCTAATTGTATATTTTTGAGTCTCCATAAGTTCACTTATGTTGAGCATTTTCGATTAAATTAATCATGGGTTCTCTTGTGGTTAGTTTAATTGAGTATTTTGGATTCAAATTCATACTTGTATGTGATTTGTTATGTCCAAAGAAATCCTTCTTTTCTTTCGAAATTAAGGTCGCTCTTGTTGTTCCTTCAGGAATGACATATTATGGGGGAGAGTTCTTAATTGAACTTGTGCTTAATTGCCAAATCTTTGTGGGGAGTGCGGCTGTGGAATATTATAGGGGTTATCTGGTATCTTTATAAACTCCTTGATGAATGCATTTAGCTTCGGCTATATGATTGCATTTAAATAAGTTGATATGTGTTTCTTTCTTTTGGTCATGAAATGTCTCTCTCGGAAATTTCATTGGGATCCCGTTCTTGTACCTTTGCCAATTTTATTGACAAAAAGGGGGAGAATTAATATGTAATTCACACTACAAATACATATGGTTTTCGGATCATTATGTAAGGGGGAGGGTTTCCATGTGAGATGGAGTATTGAATAAGGGAGAGTGATACATATCACCATAGTATTATTGTTGAAGTTGTGATACAATTGAACTTTGACGCTGTGTAATGATACTATGACACTGTATAACAATGATTGAGAACTCTTGTTTTCTCGTTGTTATAGCTACGGATTTTCAACAACGATGATGCTGAACTTACAACCTTTGGGATCATTGGAGTACTTGGAAGTGACGAAGATTTCGAGTAATGTTGAAGATTAGACATGTGGAATAGGAGCTACAAAAGTTAATTTATTTATTTTTTGTATTCCATATGTATTGATAGTTTTGTCACTAAAATTGACAAAGGGGGAGAATGTTAGAGCATTGCTCGGTCGAACTCGCATGCGTTGCTATCTCAAGCATGTTTGTCAATGTTAGTGATCAAAACTATAAGTTTTGATTTCTAGTCTACTATAGCTAAGGTCTCGGACTAGGATAGAAAGTGTAGTTGAGCTCAAGAACTCCATGGCAATCATCATACAAGACGAAGGACTACTCAAGGAACTGGTGGATCTTCATCGACTAAAAGGTATGTGGAGACTTGAACTTATCTATCACTCAAAAGTCTATTTATCTCCTATCTTGAGACAAAAGTCGTTTTCCTATATAGACTTAGATTATACGCATTTGCTATTTCGAGCCGAGTTTATCTCGCCTATCTATTTCTCGAAATATATGTTGGTAAGCTTTCGCTTTAGCCAAGTTCATCTTTACCTAGTGACGAAAGTCATGACAAGTTTCAATCACTTTGAAAATTGCTTACTTTGACGAAAAATAGTTTGTGAATAACAACTATAGAATATCAATGTCCTCTAAGAATGTTTCGATGATTGAAATGAGAGTTTAGATTATATAACCATTGGAGGATATAAGCATTGTTGTGGAAACACATATATGTATAAGTCCTTATTCCTTGAAACGAAGTTTGCGAAATTTGTTGATCAAGAGAACCGGAATGGTGGCGTGAGCCAAGTCCGCCGAACTCAGTCCGCGAAGTTCTCGTCCCGAGAAATTCTGCTGGAGTTTGTGAACTCCGTCCGGGAACTTAAGTCCGCGAACCCAGTCCGCGTACTTGAGTAGGTTATATCTAAAAACGATGTTTGTGAACTTATTCTTATATAAACTAAGGAATGCAAATCGCAAACTGTGGCTATATAGTTCATGGACCGATTCGAGTGAATCAAATCATTTTTGCTTCAATTGTGTCTTGTGTAGTTACATAAGATTTCCTTGCAATTGAACAACTCTCTAACTAGTTTATTTGAGTCACTTGAACTAGTTACGGTGAAGAAGAATATGGTTGATATGAAAGTGATCATATGGCTAACCATTTGGTTGACTATTGTTGAACCAACAAATGTACAAGTTTGGGTACGGTTACACAAGCTTAGAAACGTGCATTTCATTTGTGTGTAACAAGCTAGTTTTCGATCTAACGGTTGAAAGATATTAGCTTGAATCTAATCAGGTTTTCATCTAACGGTGAATAATGAATGCTTTGTTACCAAGCTAACATTGATTGCAAACCCTGATTTGAAAGACTATATAAAGGAGAACTCTAGCAACTGGGAAACCTAATCCCCACACCTTATGTGTGATAATAGTTGTGCTAAGCTAGATTCGATTCTCCTTTAACCTTTGGTTTCTTCTTCTAAACCAGGTTAACGACTTAAAGACTTCATTGGTATTGTGAAGCCAGACCGACACTACTTTCTTGTAGTTGTGTGATCTGGTCTTGTTGTTTCTATCGTACGAGTACAATTGTAATAATTGGCTTGAGATTGATATATCTGATAGGCAAGATATAAAAGAAATCACAAACACTTCGTCTCATCGTTTGTGATTCCGCAATATGTTTTTTCGCTATGTCAATTAAGATTATTGTGAGGTGATTGATAATACTAGGTTTTTCTTCGGGAATATAAGTCTGGTTTATCAATTGGTTCATGTTCACCTTGATTTATCAAAATACGGAACAAAACTCGTAGGTATATTCATGGGAGACGGATTTATCTATTACCGTAGACTTTTTTGTGTGATACAGATTTGTTTATTAAATTCTTCGACTTTGGGTCGTAGCAACTCTTAGTTGTGGGTGAGATCAGCTAAGGTAATCAAGTACGTAGCATCCTGCTGGGATCAGAGACGTAGGAGCATAACTGCACCTTGGATCAGTGTGAGATTGATTGGGGTTCAACTACAGTCCAGACCGAAGTTAATTTGGAGTAGGCTAGTGTCTGTAGTGGCTTAATTCAGTGTGTGTCCAATCTGGAGTAGGTCCCGGGGTTTTTCTGCATTTGTGGTTTCCTCGTTAACAAAATTCTGGTGTCTGTGTTATTTCTTTTCCGCATTATATTTTGTTATATAATTGAAATATCACAGGTTGTGCGTTGTTCAATCAATTATAATATCCGACCTTTTGGTTGTTGATTTAAATTGATTGACACTTGGATATTGGTATTTGGTACCATCCAAGTTATCTCTCTAGTATTTGATAAAGACTCGCAGATTTCTATTTGCTTGAGTATATATCAAATCGAGAGATTGAGATATAAACTCTTTGATGTACTTTTTATCTAGATTGAGTCTGACTGTCTAGTTGTAACTATAGAAAGTATATTGGAGTTTGTCCATACAGATTGCTAAGCGAAATATTGGGTGTGGTTGTTGTACCCCCACTTTAAACTAGATAATTGCAGTTTATTATTAGTTTTTGATTGATTTGATTGACTAACGGTTTTTGAACTTTGATTGCACCTAGTTTGTTTATGCTTGAGAATCTTCTCTTCTGATATAAGATTCACTCAAACTAGATCGAAGTTTCGACGGGGATCTTTAGACTGTTTGTAGATCTAAAGACGTCTTGTGATAATGCATTGTTAACAGACTCCATTTTGTGTGTGATTGATCACAAGAGATTCAAGTTGTTTGTGTGCATGTGTTTATTGAAGATCAAAGAAGATTTGAAGACAAATAAGATATTTGGGTTCATAATCTTTGGTGTGCACAAAACTTGATCGGCTGGGGATCCAACTATAATCGGTTTATCTTTGTGATAGATTGGATTGAATAGTTGAGTAGATCAGCATCAATACGTTTATTTGTGATTCGAAGTATTGATTGCAAAATCTTGACAATTACTTTGGTAGTTGTTATTGGATAGATCTAAGAACCTGACAAAGGAGTTTATTGGGATAAACGGAAGAGCCTTTTTTCAAACTCATATCACTTGTTTGAAAAGAGTTGTTACCGAACAGATTTGTTGTTCCTTTACTGTTTGGAATACGAACCAAAAGAATTGTTCCAAGTGCGTGACTTATTGCAAGTTGGAGGCGCGGGGATACAGATGGAACTAGGTGAACTATAGGTTTAGTTGCTTGGTCTCAGCTATACGAAGTTGGTTTATATTTTGTATAGCGGCTTAATCATGAAAGTATTCAATTCTGGACAAGGTCCCGGGGTTTTTCTGTATTTGCGGTTTCCTCGTTAACAAAATCGTGCTGTGTCATTTACTTTTATTTTCCGCAATTATAATTGTTGTTATTATAATTTAAATTAAATTACACAAACGTTAATTCCTATTTACTTGATAGCAATCCTACTGTGTTTGGTTAAGTCCGAACCTATTATCAAGTAAACATACTTCGTTGTTGTATTGTCTCGATCTTGTATCCATAGTAAATCACACAAGTTATCTTTTTGTCGTATTGTCTCGATCTCGTATCCATAGACGATCACACGAAGTGTGAACTGATTAGTTGTATTGTCTCGACTCAGTCCATAGAAAATCACTTTCGGAGAAAGGACTTATAGGTGTAAAAGTTTTAGATTGAGGTATATTTGGGTACCCTCGTCTTTTCAATTGGTATCAGAGTAGGCAAACACAAAAAGATCTAACAGTCTGTGTTTGGTGCGATCCAACCTATAAGAATGAACTCGAGTTCTCATGAATCGACTTCAATTAATGTACCGCCAAGATTTGACGGAACAAACTAACTATGGTGCAAATATGCTATGAGATCTTTTCTTCAATCACGAGACTTTAATACTTGGCTATTAGTCGTCGATGGTTATAATTACCCGAAGGTAGAAAATTCGGAAACTGGGTTTAAACGCTTAGTGGATTTTTCAAACGAAGAAAAGGCTTTTGCTAAGCAGAATTCAGATGGTTTGAATGCTATTATACATGCTGTAAGTCGTGATCTACAACATCATGTATCAACATGTCAAACCTCGAAAGAAGCTTGGGATAATCTTCAGATCATATTCGAAGGAAACACATCAGAGAAAGAAGCTAGACTTCAAACTCTTATGTACGATTGGGAAAATCTTCGAATGGATGACAAAGACTCTTTTGAAGAGTTTCATATTAAACTCTCTGAGATAATCAATGCTTCTTTCTCTCTTGGAAAGACTATTTCTGAAATGGATATAGTATGAAAAATTGTCAGATCATTGACATCTAGATACGATTCAAAAAGGCATGCAATCATTGAAGCTAATGATCTTTCTTCTCTATCAAGAAGTTCCCTAGTTGGAAATCTGAAGATATTTGATCAGGAGTATCTGTCTAAACAAAAAGACAATCTGGCCTACAAAGCCATAAAAAGGGTTGCGACTCAATATTCGGAAAACTCCCAAGATCAGGAAGATCAAACTGCTGAAGATGAAGCTGAACTAAATCATCATTTGTCTCTTATTACTCAACGATTCAAGAAACTGTTAAGACACCGAAAAAGAGAATCATATGTGTCAAAAGGAAAACATGTTCCTTCACATAAACATGAATACACTTGGGATGATGATGATATTACTCCTAAATGCTACAAGCGTAGAGGGTTTGGTCATATTTCTCCAGATTTTCCAACTAAGGATACACGGTGGAAGAGAAATGCTTACACTGCCTCACTTGATTATTGTCCTAATGAGGATGATCAAGTTAATGTGATAGATCATATTGCAAACATTGCAGAAGTCTATGAATCTGAAATCCTTCCAACTCTAGATACCCAAGAAGAGTTTACCCCTTCGATTTTCAAAGAAATTTTTTCATGTAAAGATAAAAGAACTCTCCTTTTTGAATCTGACATCATTGGAATAAAATTATCGCTTGATCAACTTAAACGGAGTTTTCTGGATGATAAAGAAAAATTTAACAAGCGATTGGAGAAAATCATGGTCTCTCAATGTTCCGAAAAGGTACAAGTATCTAAACTCATTCTCGACAATAAATGTTGTCAAGATGAGATAAGGAAGTTAAAAGAAGAAAATCAGAAACTGAGAGATAGACTCAATTGCTTTGGAAAGCCATCACCTGGTATGAATGCATCAAAAGAAAAACAGGCAAGGCTAAATAAATTTGTGGAATCTAGTTCCAGAAACCGTAATACTTTCGGTGTTTGTTTTCAGTGCAAGCAAAGAGGGCATTATAAAAGGCAATGTCCTGATACTAAACAGAGAGGGAGATTGTATAAAACCAAAAATTCAAGATCTAAGTGTGGATCAAAAATCTCCTCTAAAAGGGAGAATAGGATTTTCGAACATCAAAATCTTACATCAAGATTAAGGGTTGAACCTAAAAGTTCAAACATAATGTCTCCTTAAATTTGTAAGAATGTTGAAATCTTCAAGGGAAGAAAATTCAACAACCGAAAAATGATGACCTAACTGGTTATCATGGATCCTTACTTGTTACCCTTAAAAGTATATAGTAAGGATATAAATGTAAATATTTGGATAAAAATATTTCTAAAAATGATTTTTTGGTTAAGAATTTAATTGAAATAATATTCTCAAGGATTTTGAGAAAAAGTTCTCGAACTTATAAGAGGGAATACCTCTAGCTGCAACTCTCGCAAAACCGAAAAAGTCTGGACTATATTGTTTCTTAATAAGAAACTTCATCTCGAGTCTTCTGATGGTGATTCGGATTCATCTCCAGAGCTTCAGCAAAATGTTCCTAATGAAGAAATCTCTTCGATCAATGATAATCTTCTCAAGAACCTTTCACAAAAATTAGATCTAATTTTGTGTGAAGTAAGGAGCATGGAAAAGGATTTGCGAAAGGAAGTAAAGGAAGTCAATGACAATGTTATTAGCCTCGAATCAAGACTAGTAATTATAGAAGATGATTGGAATCCTGTGAAATCTTCTGATCCGACTTCAACCTTGAAGGAAACTCTAAAAGGATAAATTTAGAGTCTCAAAATTTTTACAAACATCAGTTTTTGATTTCTTTCAATAATTGTATAAGGTCTATTTTGAATAAAACTATCTTATTTATGAATAAAATTATTAGTTTATAATTTTTCTTGTGATAATTTTCAATTACGTAGCCTATGCTTGAATGTTTTATATTATTGCTATGTATGTTTATGGGATGTTTGATTTCGGTTTTCATAACCTTAATATTCGATCTCATATGGTGTGAACCCTTATGGTTTGGGTGATTTTTGATTTAGCGGGATTGAGTTCTAGCCCATGTTGGTAGGCTTTATCAAAGGATCATGAGGGGTTCTGATTGAAACAATATGTGAAAAAGTCACGATATGTTGAATCGTTTGGTTTAGCATAAAAGCATATGTGTTTCGAGGTTTCAACTTTTGCATTGCATTAGTTAAAACCGGTTTTCAACCTTTCTCTAGTAAAGGTTGGTTGTTGTTGTTCTTTTGTTCTTGCGAGAGGATGACAACATGATGATAGTCCGCCCCGGAAAGATATGAAGAAAAAGGAGAAGATGATGCGGAATTTGAGGTAACGACTTTGTTAGTTAATCGTTTTCCTGTTTAAGAAAAGCCTGGTTTTATTGCATATATTTATTGCTTTTGCTTAACAAAATTTAGGTACAATTGATATTTTATTCCATTATTTGTGTTTGGATGTGTGTGTGATTCAATTGTTTCCGGTTAAGAAAAATTATTGTTATCTTGCTTTATTGTTTGGTATCAATTGCTTAGGCTTACAAAATTTCTATGCAATTGTGGTACTTTTATTTCTATGTTGTTTCAATTGCTTTCGGTTGAGGTAAATAATTATGCAAGTTGATTTATTTGGGTTGTATGAATTGTTTATGGCTTAACAAAAGAAAAGGTTTTTGGGATGAATTGTTTAGTCCAATTCGATTCCGGATAAGAGAAACTAAGTTAATTATGATCTTAGTTAGACTTATCAAAGTGAAGGTTTCGGTTATTCAAGTCTAATCGAATGCCTTAACAATAAATGCTAGTTAACTAACCTAGTACTTGTCTTGTTTAAAAGTGAAAGGTCTAAGTTATTGATGAGAATAACTAGAGCCTGATGAGAAAAATAGAGTTAATTTTGATCTTTATTTTGGTCTTATCGAACAAGCGATTGTATTTGTACAATCGGTTTAGCAAAGGAACTAAAGTGCTTAGTCGATTTTTGGTTTGCTAAACTATTAGGGAAAATTGCTTCGGGAAATTGTTTCCTTGGTAACATATCAAAACAAAATCACTTTGTAGTTTTGGTTTTGATATTGGTTATCTAAAATGGTGTGTGGAACCCTCGTGCTTAACTCTTATAGTTTGCTCGTACCTTTGTCATTTTGTGACAAAAAGGGGTAGAAATATATGGAGTAAACAAGTGATATTGATTTGTATTGATTTGGTATCACTGAGGGAAGGGACAATGATGCTTAAACGTCATATCTAACGAAAGAGTAAAGCATGAACTAAGGGGGAGTAGCATATCATATTGATACTTGTGGTTATCTTAACTACAAAGGGAATAACAAAGACGTGTGTATTGAAAATCTACCTATCATACCTTTAGGGGGAGTATTAGATTTGTTATTATAATGTCAACATCGGCATTTATGAATTGAATGTATACAGGTTATTGTGCTGTTGAATTTGGGAATCAAGCATATGTGTAATGAATTCTTGTAATTTGTTTATCCATGTGATGTAATAGTTTTGTCACTAAAATTGACAAAGGGGGAGATTGTTAGAGCATAGCTCGGTAGAACCCACCAAGCGTTGGTATGTCAAGATTGGTTATCATATTTTAGTGAATCAAAACTCATTTAAAGAGTCACTTGATTATTTACTAGAGTCAACTTCGTTTAGGTTAGCTTGAAAGTATTAGGATATGAGACATTACAAGTATTACATGAAGACTTGAAGAATGTGCAGAAGTAAGGAGCTACAACGACATAATCGACATAATCTTATGAATGCTATTGTGATTATGTATGGGTAAGGGTGAAGATTTCGTCCTAAGAAACAATGTTTTACATTCGTTTAAAGGAAGTAAATTCATAAACTTGTTTTGTGAATCGAAAGGGAAATCGCTAGGTTTATTGGTATTGTTATTCATTGCAAATCTTTTGAATTACCAATATGCGTGTTTAGTATAACCGCTCATAACTTTTTTATGTATCTTGGTAAAACTATTCACAAGGCCTGACTTTTGTATTGGTATGACTTTTATTAGTGAAACCGATCTTAAGTAATCACCTACGATGGTAAGATCGATATCTTGAATTTGGTGTGACTAAATACTAGCCATTGGGTAACCGATCCTAGTAAGAGGTGTGAGCGATCACAAGTGATAGTGTAATCGATCCTTGTAAGAGGTTTAACAAGTTTTAGTAAGTTGGTGTAACCGATCCTATAACTTGGTCAACTGATCACAAGTTTTACCATAAGAAGTGGTAACCGAACCTAGTACTTAGTTAGCCATTTTATGGTAACTAGTGTAACCGATCCTAGTACCCACTTGGAGGTAGAACCGAAACTTTATATTGATGTAGAACCGTGAAACCCATTAATGGTGATTTGATAGGATAATCAATCACATAGTTCTTGGAAGTCAGATGAACCAATTCTAAACTTGTTTGGAAGTGTGGCAAATCGTTCCAAGATTGTAAATATGAAAAAGGATTTACAAAGTAAAGATGTCGATATACTTTGAACATGTGCAGTAACTCTTATCTTTTATTGTTCAAAGATATTCCTTAATAGATAAAGGAGAATCCCGGTTCGAAACAAATTGAGAATCTTTTAATTAAGCTTTTTAGTTTTATATGTTTTTAATTTCCAGCAATTAAAATGCATATCTTTAGAAAATAAAAATTAGTAATGTGCATTTACTAATTGGAGATTTTCTACTGAGATTTCGGTCAATATTTGGACAAAGCATTTCCAGGAATTATGAAAACCATTTTTTCCCTTATTGCATATCTTTGAGAATATCCGGTTTTGGAAATTCCTTGGTGTCCAAACTTCCTTGTATATAAATACTGAAGTTTGCATTTCTAGCAAACTAATCCTCAGAGCCAGCAAAACTACCTAGTTGTGTTATTACTGGTGGAGCCGTCTATTCGGAGAGGAAAGTACCCTAATTAGGAGAAATCTCTTACGACCGCTCGTTTTAAAGACTTCTTTGGGATTGGGAAGCTCTACGAGTACCTTTGGTGGGAAACTAGATAATTGCAGTTTATTATTAGTTTTCGATTGATTTGATTGACTAACGGTTGTTGAACTTTGATTGCACCTAGTTTGTTTATGCTTGAGAATTTTCTCTTCTGATATAAGATTCACTCAAACTAGATCGAAGTTTCGACGGGGATCTTTAGACTGTTTGTAGATCTAAAGACGTTTTGTGATAATCCATTGTTAACAGACTCAGTTCTGTATGTGATTGATCGCAAGAGATTCAAGTTGTTTGTGTGCAGGTGTTTATTGAAGATCAAAGAAGATTTGAAGACAAAGAAGATATTTGGGTTCATAATCTTTGGTGTGCACAAAACTTGATCGGTTGGGGATCCAACTAGAATCGGTTTATATTTGTGATAGAATGGATTGAATATTTGAGTAGATCGGCATCAATACGTTTCTTTGTGATTCGAAGTATTGATTGCAAAATCTTGACAATTACTTTGGTAGTTGTTATTGGATAGATCTAAGAACCCGACAAAGGAGTTTATTGGGATAAACGGAAGAGCCTTTTGTCAAATTGATATCACTTGTTTGAAAAGAGTTGTTACCTAACAGATTTGTTGCTCCTTTACTGTTTGGAATACGAACCAAAGGAATTGTTCCAAGTGCATGACTTATTACAAGTTGGAGGCGCAGGGATACAGACGGAACTAGGTGAAATATTGGTTTAGTTGCTTGGTCTCAACTATACGAAGTTGGTTTATATTTTGTATAGCGGCTTAATCATGAGAGTATTCAATTCTGGACAAGGTCCCGGGGTTTTTCTGCATTTGCGGTTTCCTCGGTAACAAAATCTTATTGTGTCATTTACTTTGATTTTCCGCAATTATAATTGTTGTTATTATAATTTAAAGTAAATTACACAAACGTTAATTCCTAGTTACTTGATAACAATCCTATTGTGTTTGGTTAATTCTGAACCTATTATCAAGTAAACATACTTCGTTGTTGTATTGTCTCGATCTTGTATCCATAGTCAATCACACAAGTTATCTTGTTGTCGTATTGTCTCAATATCGTATCCATAGACAATCACACGAAGTGTGAACCGATTAGTTGTATTGTCTCGACTCAGTCCATAGACAATCACTTTCGGAGAAAGGACTTATAGGTTGAAAATCTTTAGATTGAGGTATATTTGGGTACCCTCGTCTTTTCATGACTGTTACAAAGGAAACAGAGTTACTGTTACAAAAGGAAAAATAGATGACATTCAATAGACAGTGGTCTTTGATTGTAGTATGTTCTTCACCTTCTGCAGCTCTCTGTTGAAGATCAACTACTCTGCAGCTCTCTGTTGTTCTTCCAAAAACTCTGTGTGCCTGGTATGAATCTTGTGAAGCCTTTTTATATCCAACAACCCCTCAAAATATATCGAATAAATGCAAATAATTCTCCCATTACTCTCGTTGTAAAAAACAGGATATTCTTTCCTTTTAGATATCTGTACTCAATAGTCTTCAACTGACACACTCCCAATCGATTGAAACACATTCCAGAATTAGATGGCAACGATGTAGACTCGTGCATTGCTCCAAAAACATCCAAAAATCCCGAGAATAATAAAGCCACCGTATATGACCGTCCTGTTTTACTCTCAACGTTCTTTCCTTTCCTTTTTATCGATTCTACACACCTAAATCCTCTAAACACGCTGAGAAATAGTCTATGTTGTAGTAAAACTCCTTGAAGCCACACACCAACCTCTGCGAATCACTCACAACACACGGGAAAACACAACAAATTCTCGTGTTCATGTTTTGTCGATATATGAAGAAACCTGCCTCCCTTATCGAATCTGACCCATATACCAACCCTGTTTCGATGAAATAGGTGGATACCAATCCAAACCCACGAAGAACTCGAACAGAAATCCCGTCAAAATTGTCTCCAAAAATTCCCCAGTTGAAACACCATTTTCTCTCCTAATCTTATTTGCTTTACATCTGGATAAGATTAAGAGAGAGATAAAGATGATAGGGACATCTGCTACACAGCTGGACAAATTACGTGTGATGATTTGAACCAGTGTTAGAAAGATCTTGTGCCAGATGGAAAACGGACTAAAAAAGCAACCAATATGCATCTCTCTTCGACTCTCTCATAGTGCTCAGTAGAAACAACGTCTTCTTCGGCTTCAACTGTTGATGATAAACTCTCGAACCTCGTAGAACCTTGACAATTAACTCTTCTCTTCGATTTATTGAAACTTCCTTATAAATTTCTAGTTCCCTATGGCCTTATTGAACAAAAATCTAACAACAAAATTTAAATGTATACAAATCTTTTTTTTTTCATTTTTTTTTCTTTTTGAAACACAGTAATAACAAGACTAATATTTACACAACCATGAAGGAAGGACTTAAGCACTTGGATCTTCGCAACTTGTAGCGTCTTGGTATCATGAACTTCAACAACTTACATCGTTTGATTTTCTTTACTCCTATAACTTCTTGTAACTAAGTCTTAAACTTTGATTCTGAATTCTGATTTTCTATTGTTGCTTATAAACCTTAAACATCTTCAACTGTCTTCATAGATTTTGTTGTCACTCTACTTGTTGATGATGATAAGTTTCTACTGAGAGAGAATCATAATCCAGTACTAAGACTACATTGTGAGGTTGCTTTGTCTTTCTGTCATTTCCTTCTGACCGAATTGTCTTTCCATCGTGGATGGTTAGGTCCACACGATTACCCTCTAAAAGGTAAATGTTCTCTCCTGATTGTCCATGATCTCTAATTTCTCACTAGAATGTTATCCCTAGCAATTCTAATTTCCATCTTTTCGGTGAGAAACAATATGTAAACTTAGCTAATCGGATACTATGCGACGCTAGAAGTTTCTCCCTTACCCCTAAACTTAAATCTAACATTTTCCTCAATGTTTCTAATGAAAGAGCAATACCAAAAAGTAAAGTAACACGAGGATTCAGTAAAGAGAGAAGTCGGAAAGATAGTACCTGGGTGAAGAGATAAATCAAAAACTAATACACAATATACAATCGCCTCGATGGTCGATCAAGGGTAAGAAGGGTCCTCCAGAGGGACCTCCTTAACATCACATGTAGGAAAGGGCTCTAAAAAGGGTTTCAATCTCTGATCGTTAACCTTCGAAGAACTACTACCATCTGGTGTCTCGATCTCAACAGCTCCATGAGGAAAAACAGTACGAACCACAAAAGGACCAGTCCACCGAGAGCGGAACTTCCCGGGGAATAGATGCAAACGAGTGTTTTACAGAAGAACCTTTTGACCTGGAGAAAATGACTTTCTTAGAATATTTCTATCATGCACAACTTTCATTTTGTTCTTATACTCCTTAGCACTATCGTATACATCTCTACGAATCTCTTCCAACTCATTGAGCTGGAGTTTCCTATGGGCTCCTGCCTTATCAAGTGAAAAATTTAGCTGCTTAACAACCCAATATGCTATATGTTCTAACTCAACAGGTAAGTGGCATGCCTTGCCATACACAAGTCGATAAGGTGACATTCCAATTGGGGTATTAAACCCAGTACAGTAAGCCCACAAGGCATCAATAAGCCTAGACGACTAGTCTTTCGGATTAGGATTAACTGTTTTCTCCAATATGCGTTTTATCTCCCTATTGGAAACCTCTACCCGACCACTAGTCTGCGGATGATACGGGGTAGCTACCTTATGTGTAATACCATATTTCTTCATCAAAAGCCTAAAAGGTCCATTACAAAAGTGTGACCCTCCAAACGTGTAATTATAGCTCGCGGTGTATCAAAACGTGAAATTACAGCTCGCGGTGTAGCAAAACCCACGAATAACTCGAACAGAAATCCCGTCAAAATTGTCTCCAAAAATTGCGCAGTTGAAACACGATTTTCCCGCCAAAATAATTTGTACGTGAAGAAGATAAGGCTACCCTGAAACCGAGGTGCGAGTGCCTTTAACAACTGGGGTGTAACTAAAAAAGAGGGTGCCCCTCAGTAATTGAGTGCCCCTTATCCAAAACCGGGGTCCATTTAGCAGTTGTCCTCCGGGGGGTGCTCCGAGTAATTTTCGAGCCGATTTTTCCAAAAATGTTTATTTCCCAAAAATACCTACAAACACACAAAACACCATAATAAGTACAAAATCGAGTACCAACAATACAGAAAATTGAGGACAACTTAGACACAAAAATGTGTCTATTAGTTTATATCTCAATTTCTCAATTCAATCTGCAATCAGCAAATAGGAATTTGCGATCCAGATTGAATAAGAGAAATAACTTGAACTGTACCAAAGACCAATGTTCAAGTGTCAATCAATTTATATCGACAATCAAAGGTTGGATTATCTAATTGATTGATCTTAACGCACAACCTGTGATATTTTTATTATATAACAATATATAATGCGGAAAAGAAATAACACAAACGCCAGAATTTTGTTAACGAGGAAAACCGCAAATGCAGAAAAGCCTCGGGACCGAGTCCAGCTTTGAACACCACATTGTATTAAGCCGCTACAGATACTAGCCTACTACCAATGAACTTCAGACTGGAATTTAGTTGAGCCCTAATCACACTGATCAAGGTACAGTTGCGCTCCTTACGTCTCTGAACCCCAGCAGGATTCTACGCACTTGATTCCCTTAGATGATCTCACCTGCAACCAAGAGTTGCTACGACCCAAGGTCGAAGACTTGATAAACAAATCTGTCTCACACAAAAAAGTCTATTGGAATAGATAAATCTGTTTCCCTCAGAAATACCTACAAGTTTTGTTCCGTCTTTTGATAAATCAAGGTGCACAGGAACCAATTGATAACCCAGACTTATATTCCCGAAGAACAGCCTAGTATTATCAATCACCTCACAATAATCTTAATCGTATGGTAGCGAAGCAAGATATTATTGGAATCACAAACGATGAGACGAAGATGTTTGTGGCTACTTTTAATCTTACCTATAGGAGATAAATCTCAATCAAATCTTGCAAAGATAATACTCAATCACGATAGTAGAAGTAAGATCAGAACACGCAACTACAGAGAAAATAGTTGGGTTTGGCTTCACAATGCCAATGAAGTCTTTAAGTCGTTAACCTACAGGGTTTCGTGAAAAACCTAAGGTTAAAGGATAATCGACTCTAGTCGCAACTAGCATCACACAGGAGGTGTAGGGATTAGGTTTCCCAGTTGCTAGAGTTCTCCCTTATATATTTTTCAAATCAGGGTTTGCAATATAAGTTACCTTGGTAACAAAGCATTCAATATTCACCGTTAGATGAAAACCTGATTAGACTCAAGCTAATATCTTTCAACCGTTAGATCGAACTTAGCTTGTTATACACAAATGAAATGTACCTTAATTTAGGTTTAAGTAACCATACCTAAACGTTTATACTAGGTTGCCTCTATAATAGTTAACCGAGGTTAGCTATATGAACACTCTTATATCAACCTTATTCATCTTAACCACAACTAGTTCAAATGAATCAAATGAAACTAGTTATAGAGTTGTTCAATTGCTATATTCTCATGAAAGTATACAAGAACACAATTGAAGCAAAATCGGTTTGATTTACTCGAATCAATTCATGAACATTATAGCCACGGTTTGCAAAAAATGCATTCCTTATTATATAAATGGATTAGTTCATGACCAAACCGATTTTAGAACTTTAACCACTCAAGTATGCAAAAGGGTACGCATACTTAAGTAGCCGGTCTGAGTTTGGGTTCGCCAGTATGCAGACGGGTAAGCATACTTCCAAACACAACAGAAATTCCCGGACCCAAACCCTTCGCCAGTACGCGTACGGGTATGTGTACTTAGGTACTCGGAATTCCACAACTAACAGGTACGCATACGGGTATGCATACTATAGTTCCGGTCATGGATCACATATATGCAAGAACACATACTATGTTGATAATCCAACGATGGTTAGTGCTCTAAAATCTATTTCAATCATTGAAACTTTCTTAGAGGATGACAATAGCCGTTTTCACACAGTATTAGCATCAAAGCAATTTTCAAGTTATTGAAATAATCATAACGAAACATTCCAAGTCTAAACCAAATAATTGTATCACACAAACCATATAAGATGTTACTCGGCGATTTTCACATGATCATCTTTTGACTTTCGTCAAGAATATAAGATGAACTTGGTTGAAGCGAAAGCTTACCAACACATATTTCGAGAAATATGTAAGCGAGTTAAACTCAGCTCGAAATCTCAAATGTGCATAATCGAATACTATATAGTAATACAACTTTTGTCTCAATATAGGATATATAGTAGAAATAGAATTTCCAAGTTATAGATGAGTTTTAGTCTCCATATACATTTTGTTGATGAAGTTCCACGAGCTCTCCTTAGTAGTTATTTGTCTTCAATTGATGAACGTCACGAAGTCTAATGCTCAACTACACAATCTATCCTAGTTCGAGACATTACTATAAGTAGACTAGAAATCAAGACTTATAGTTTTGATCACTAACATTGACAAACAATCTTGAGATAACAACCCTTGCGATTTCGACCGAGCAGTGCTACCATTATCTTGAGAAAGTGTATCAGGGTTTGATTGATGAACAAAGTTAAATTTAGAGATGAAACTGACAGATGGATGAGGTTTAGATACTTCTCGTATTATTTCCAGTTTGTCAGTGACACATGAAGGATAAGGAATATCCTTACTGATAAGAAGATCAATATCAACCTCAACATGAGAATTATTCATCATAACTTGATTTAGCTTATCAAGAGATTCTTTCTCTTTCTGGAGATATAACTCAACATCAAGATATAAGCTCTCAAGCCTTTTTTAAAGCCCTGAAAACACTTCTAGGGATTTTAAACCTGGAGGAGGTTTAGATAAAAAATTTTCTACATATTTTATTATATCAGTCATGGAAGAGAATTATGGAATCCCTGTATCTGGTGGTGCATTTATTGAGATAGCACTACTGTCCATAGATTCAGATCGCTACAAACATAGAGTTATGAGGTCTTAAATGTGTTTGCCTGCTCTGATACCAATTGAAAAAGCGGGGGTCTAACAACCACACCCAATGTTTCGCTTAGTAATCTGTGTAAACTAACTCCAATATACTTTCAAGAGAATCAACTAGACAGTCAGACTCAATCTTAAGAAAAGTATATCAAAGAGTTATATCTCTATTTCTCAATTCAATCTGCAATCAAACTAATAGGAATTTGTGAGCCCGATTGAATATAAGAAATAACTTGGACGATATCAAAAACAATATCCAAGCGTCAATCAATTTATTCAACAACCCAAACGTCGGATTCACAAACGGATTGAACTCGCGCACAACCTATGATATTTTAATTATATAAACAAATATAATGCGGAAAAGAAATAACATAGACACCAGAAGTTTTGTTAACAAGGAAACCACAAATGCAGAAAAACCCCGGGACCTAGTCCAGATTTGAACACCACATTATATTAATCCGCTACAGACACTAGCCTACACCAAGTTAACTTCGGACTGGAATGGAGTTGAGCCTTAACCAATCTCACACTGATCAAGGTACAGTCGCATTCCTTACGCCTCTAGAACCACGCCGGATTCTGCGCACTTGATTCCCTTAGTTGTTCTCACCCACAACTAAGAGTTGCTACGACCCAAAGTCGAAGACTTGATAAACCAATCTGTCTCACACATAAAAGTCTATTGAATAGATAAATCTATCTCCCACAGATATACCTATGAGTTTTGTTCTGTCTTTTGATTAATCAAGGTGAATAACAACCAATTGATATACCGGACTTATATTCCCGAAGAACAACCTATAAATATCAATCACCTCACAATAATCTTAATCATATGGTAGCGAAACAAGATATTGTGGAATCACAAACGATGAGACTTAGATGTTTGTGACTATTTTTTATCTTGCCTATCGAAGATTAAATCTCGATCAACTCTTAGAGAAGATAGTACTCAACGCGATAGAAAACAGCAAGATCAGAACACACAACTACAGAGAAAATAGTTGGGTCTGGCTTCACAATCTCAATAAAGTCTTTAAGTCATTAACCTACAGGGTTTTGGAAAAACCTAAGGTTAAAGGAGAATCGACTCTAGTCGCAACTATTATCACATAAGATGTGTGAGGATTAGGTTTCCCAGTTGCTAGAGTTCTCCTTTATATAGTCTTCAAATTAGGGTTTGCAGTCAATGTTACCTTGGTAACAAAGCATTCAATATTCACCGTTAGATGAAAACCTGATTAGACTCAAGCTAATATATTTCAACCGTTAGATCGAACTTAGCTTGTTACACACAAATGAAAAGTGACTTCATTTAAATATGAGTAACCGTACCTAAACGTGTACACCTTGTTGGCTCAACAATAGTTAACCGAAGTTAGCCATATGAACACTTTCATATCAACCATATTCATCTTAACCATAACTAGTTCAAATGACTCAAATGAAACTAGTTATAGAGTTGTTCAATTGTTTATATTCTCATAGAAGTATACAAGACACAATTGAAGCAAAATCGATTTTGATTCACTAGAATCAATTCATGAACATTATAGCCACGGTTTGCAAAAGATTGCATTCCTTATTATATAAATACCTTAGTTCATGAACAAACAGAGTTTAGAACATAACCTACTCAAGTATGCATACATGAAGGCATACCTAAGTGGTCGTACTAAGTTTGAGTTCGCCAGTATGCGAATGGGTACGCATACCACCAAACTCAGTTAAATCCCGGAACTTGAAATTCACGCCAGTACGCATACTGGTATGCATACAAAGTTCTCGTACTTTTATTAACCAGCCAGTACGCATACATGTATGCATACCATGGTTCCCGGACTTGGAATAACTTGCAACAGTTAGCATACAAGTACGCATACCGTGCTATATGCAATCATGGTTATTTGTCCTAAACTCTCATTTCAATAATTGAAACATTCTTAGAAGATGACAATAGTTTTCTGACACAAACTATTAGCTTCAAAGCAATTTTCAAGTGATCTAATGATCAATACGAAACATTCCGAGTCTACATCAAATGCCCGTCTCATACAAATCATGTAAGATGTTACAAGGCGATTTTCACATGATCATCTTTTGACTTTCGTTAAGAATATAAGATGAACTTGGTTAAATCGAAAGCTTACCATCACATATTTCGAGAAATATGTAAGCTAGTTAAACTCAAGTCGAAATATTAAATGTGTATAATCGAAGTCTATATAGCTATACGACTTTTGTCTCGAATAGGAGATAAAGTAGATAGACTTTTGAGTGATAGATGAGTTCAAGTCTCCACATACCTTTTGTTGATGAAGTTCCACAAGCTCCGTAGTTCTTCGTCTTCAATTAATGAACGTCGTGAAGTCTAAAGCTCAACTACACTTTCTATCCTAATCCGAGACTTAGCTATAAGTAGACTAGAAATCAAGACTTATAGTTTTGGCAACTATACTTGACAAACAAGCTTAATATAGCAACGATTGCGTGTTCGACCGAGCATTGCTCTAACACATATGTTTAAAGGAAGTACATATATGAAACTTGTTTTGGTCCGGTTCTCAATAAAGATATATTGGATGACCAATTTGATACCATGTAAGAATTTTGGTAGAATTGATCTTGACTTATGTTGAGAGTTATGGTAGAACCGGTCTTAACTTATGTTTAGAGTCTTAGTATAACTAATCCTTACCTATATTGGGATATATGGTAGAAACGATCCTAGCTTTTGTTGGGAGTCTTGGTAGAACTGATCCTTACCTATACTGAGAGTCATGGTATAACCAATCCTAGCTATTGTTGGGAGTCATGGTGGAACCGATCCCCACCTATATTTGGAGACTTGATATAACCTATATTAACCCATGTTAGGAGTCATAGTAGAACTGGTCCAAAGAGAAAATATGATTTCCAACATTCACATATTACTTACGGTTTTATGCGACTTTGAAATTAGGGTTTGCTAAATAGGAAAGTTTCAGATATCGGCATAATTTGAACATGTGTATAATTCTTATCTTTTATCGATCAAAAATATTCCTTGATACTCAAGATGATCCCAAACCTAAATATCGAGAATTTATTTAAATAAGATTTTCAATTATATGCTTTTGATTTTCCAGCAATCAAAACATATCTCTTAAAAAGTTATATTAGTTAAGTGCTAAACTAATATTATATATTTTATAATGAGATATTTCAGAATTACAGGTTGGATATTAGTTGGAAATATGAAAACCGAAATTAGGTACTTATTACGTATCTTGAGAATATTTTCGGTTTTTGAATTTCCTTGTTGCCCAAACGACCTTGGTCTATAAATAGATGAGTTTGCATTTATTGCAAACTATCCTAAGAGCCTGGAAAACTTCATTCGTTTTGTTTCTGGTGGAACCGTCTATCCGGAGAGGAAAGTACCTTAATTAGGCGAAATCTCTTACGACCGCTCGTTTAAAGGCTTCTGTGGGACCAAGAAGCTCTACGAATACCGTTGGTTGGAAACTAGATAATTGCATTGTTATTTTAGTTTCTGATTATTGATTTGATTGGTTAATGATTGTTGTAACTTTGATTGCACCTAGTTTGATTATTCTTGAGAGCCTTCTCTTCTGACATAAGGGTCACTCAAACTAAATCAAAGTATTGACTGGATCTTTAGAACTTTTTTTAGATCTAAAGAAAATTTGTGATCATCCATTATTAACAGACTCCGTTCTGTGTGTGACCGATCATAAGTGGGTTCAAGTTTGTGTTGTGCAGGTACAGTAGAAGGCAATTGAAGACAATAAATTTTTTCTTATTGGTTTTTGCATCTAGTGATTTGTGCACACTAGATCCGATTTATCTTTGATGGATTTGATAATATAGTCATTTAGTTCGACAACTATGATTTAATGGTATTCTTCAATATCTGAATCTAATAGTTGTGAATCTGAATCTAAGTTACTGATTCAGATTGATCTTACCCGACAAAGAAGTTTACTAGTTTAAACGAAAGAGCCTTTGTCAAAACTCAACAAACATTTTTATTAAAAGATTATTAGAATAGCTACCAAACAGCTTTGTTCCTTTATTGTTTTGAAGATGATCAAAAGGAGTTCAGTGCTTAAGACTTTACATCAGTAAAGCAACTCAAGATAGTGATTTCTGTCTTGGGATTCACGTGCGTGACTAGACGGTCGTAGACGCATGGATGCTGAGGGAACTAAGTAACTAGGGTTAGATTACTTGGTCTTAACTATACGAAGTTGACTTTGTTATTTGTATAGCGACTTAATTCTTAGAGTATTCAAAACTGAACTAGGTCCCGAGGTTTTTCAGCATTTGCGTTTTCCTCATTAACAAAATCTTGTTGTGTCATTTACTTTTTCATTCCACAATCATAATTATTTTATTATAATTAAAAGTAAACACACTTGTACGTTAATACTAATCGCTTGATATTGATTCTATAATAAATCAATTTAGGACCATAATTATTATCAGGTGAATATCTTGTTGTTGTATTGTCTCGACCTTGTCCATAGACAATCACACTTGGCATCAGACTTATAAGATGAAATGAAAAGATTGTGGTGTACTTGGATACATCGTCATTTCACAATGCTTGTACTCCTTACTTTTTTCCCAAAGTACCGCTTCCAATAATATTTTAGCCTCAGCCTATTCAGGATCTATTGCTTTGGTCCTACATCATTTAACTCCACCTGTATTACCTGCAGAATTTCTTAAAATTAGACCAACACCAACATCATTTGTTTCATCTTTATATGATGCATCAAAATCCAATTTAAGGTAAGGATTTTCAGGCCATTTCCAAGCTCTATTAGTCTGGATTCTAGTTAGAGCAATATGTATAGAATTTCTAGTATTCACTCTAACCCAATCTGAATAGTTTAATTGTATCTCATTCGTTGACAATAAGAAACCAATAACAAACAAAAACATTGTATTACCCCCAAAACTAAACTTCATTCAACCTCAACTAAGACTAAAAGGGTACTCTCTTATACCTAAAAATATGTGCAAACAAAGTTTTGATGCTTCATGTTATATCATATATGTAAACTACTGTTATAGGTGTAATGACCCATCCGTCCACCGATACTGTCCATTTAACCATTGTTGTTCGGTAGTGTGGGGTTTTCACCGGGCAGCGCTGCTGATGCGTGTCGTAACCACGACAAATTAATCGAGATATTTCCCACTAATTAACTAGTAATATAGAGGTAGTAAGGATCGTTCCCACAGAGAGCTGTGTAATTGATAGGTTATTTAGATAGCGAAATAAGATAAAACAAAGGGGGGGTTGATTATAAGATAAATAAAAAAAGAATAATATGAAAGGGATGATCAAGGAGTCCTTCGCCGTTACCAAACGTTGACTCGATAATATACTTATCTATATTCGTTAGAACCATTCATCACCAACTGTAGGAAAGCAGCTAGAGTAGTGTTATCCCTAAAGTTCCTTATGTAACCGCATACCGAAGCGCTCGCATATCAAGTTCTATCCAACTGAACCACCAAGTAGTAGCGCACTCAAGGTGTAACCCAACGGAAGACTTAAGTTATGTGAACTTAGGTTGATCCTAGCAGTTAGACTCTTAGCGCAAGGTCCACTTACTAGTGTTGTCATCACACACGATTGCTCCACAGAATCCCTCTGCGAGGTCTCATGTTCTCTACTTGTGTAAGGATTATTCAACAATTACACGGATATCCTAACCCTTTACTAGCAATAGAATGATCAAAAGATTAATCCAGCGTGCACTCCAAACAATCTAATTAATCAATCATAAACCCTAGAAATAGTGAAAACAAATGATTATGTGATTTAAAACTCCGAATAGATTTATATAACTAATAAAGCTTCACGCTAGAACATTGAATTTATCCTTAATCAATAAAGGTTTAGCTTCTCATGATTACACAATTACCCGGTTTCCCCCTAAAGGGGTAAACCCTAGAATTTTAATGAAGAACAAAGTATAATGTGAGATGTGATAGATATTCTAGGCCAAGAAGTATTTCTTTTATAGTCTCCAAATTGTAGAAGTACCGTGCTCCAAATCCCGTGTAAAGTTGGTTGCCAAAACCTAGCCTACATTCCAAAATATGTCACGCCCAACACTGTTTCACGACCAAAACACAAACCTACAGCCACATGGGCCGCGTAAATACGAATAAGGTCCAGCCCATCAAATATTTGGTCTGTCAGTTATGGAGAACTGACATCGTATCTTCATTCTTTTTCTACGGCCAAGACTTTCCGGCCGTAACTTCTCCTGTAACATTTTTGGTTTTCTTCTTCTTTTCAATTACGTCTGGGACTTTCAAGACGTAACTTCTCCTGGATTCCAACATCTCTTTTCTAGCTTCTCCGGTTAACTCCCTAGCTCGAACTCCAGTTCCAACTCAAACTTCATTTCTGCAAACAGCTCAATCTTTCCTGTTTCTCAAACTCAAGTTTTCTTCTTTGCACAACGACCAACTCTTCACTAATGAACATCAAACAACCATGATCACTCGAGCAGTAACTTCTATAATCACTTGCTCGAGCTCCAAGCTTCTCCTTCCATCTCGATCTCTTATATTCGCAGCAAACTCGAACGTTCAGTCCATATATATGTTCCTTCTTCGTCTACAACATCACTGCCATTCTCCGCTGCCATCACTCGAGCTGAGCTGACCTGCACTATCTTCAATCTCATTACTTCCTCATCACTGCCAAATGCTAATGGCAGCAGTTCATCTTCATTAATCACAGCAACCTTCATCTCGAACTAACAACCACATACTCGAACTGCAGCATATAACCTATGGCAACAGCCATCGTTCTCTGCCAAACTCTGAACAGCATCAAAGCTCGTCTCTGCTTCCATCATTCAGTCTCGTCACTGCCATCAAGCTCGCAACATCATCAGGTTCTTCCATTGAACTCCCATCACAGCAGGCGCATCATTCCCGGTAACCATTATCCCTGCCAATGAGTTCGGATGGCAACCGTCATGATCATCGATCGACTAAAGCAATCCCAAGACCAAAACTCTCCGATAACATCAACCACAGACCTTTTTAACCTAGTCTAGCTACTTCAGAACCCATTTAATCTTCTTCTCTGCTAAACCCACAGCCACAACGTCTTATCTTCATAGGTGGTGATGAACTGAAGAATAACTCCCCGGTTTGATTACGTGAATTGGGAGGAGAAGATGATGGTGCCCTGAACGAGTTGTTTGGTGCCTTTAACACTAGGGCTGCCTCTTAACAGAATGGACGCCCCCTTGGTAGTTCTAACATCTTTCTTTAGCACTTCCCATTTAACTGCCAGTTTTGGACAACTGACAGCTTAACTTTTCGTTTCGCCCATTACTTCTTCATATGTTGTCGGATTGACCTTATTCTTTCGCCATTGGCTTCGTCTTTTCGTCCTCTTCACCATGATAGTAATAACTCCTAGACGAGTTCCACTTGGTCTTTGGCCCTTCTCCACTTGTAGACTTCACTTTTTGTAACTCTTTTCACTTCTTTTCGGATGATTCACCTAATAAAACACAAATAAGAGAAAACAAACGTAATATACAAATAATTTACAAGAAAATATAGCAGATACTAGCATGGAATGGACACTAAAGATATATAATATATGCACTTATCAGCTGCGATATTCTAGCAGCAACTTCCCGGGAGGTCACCCATCCCTGGATTGCTCTTGCCCGAGCACGCTTAACTGCAGAGTTTTCTTCTTGCCCGAACATGCTTAACTGTAGAGTTTTCTGCCAACTCTGAAGCCAATTGTGTTGAAAAGGCCTCGATGTTAGGAAAGGACAAACCATTACTTATATTCCGTTCGGCCAACCACTGTCGAATATCGGGGTATTAGAATACCACCACGTTAAATTCGAGCCGTCCTCCGCTCCAGAATATATACAAGCCCAAATCTCCGACGTTCCCTGCCACTCATGAGACCAGTACCTGACATAATCCTTCTATCGTAATCTCTCACCCTCGACAGGTGACCCGTCGTCCACTCTGATACCATTTGTAATGACCCATCTGTCCACCGATATTGTCCCCACTTAGCCACTACGGTCATCCGACAGTGTGTGATTTTCAATGAGC
Organism: Papaver somniferum; assembly: GCF_003573695.1. NCBI lineage: Eukaryota > Viridiplantae > Streptophyta > Magnoliopsida > Ranunculales > Papaveraceae > Papaver > Papaver somniferum. The sequence continues at coordinate 227,079,194 of NC_039364.1, read as the reverse complement.
ACCGCTGCGATATTCCAGCAGCAACTTTCTGGGAGGTCACCCATCCTTGGATTGCTCCTGCCCGAGCACGCCTAACTGCAGAGTTTTCTGCCAACTCTGGAGCCAATTGTGTTGAAAAGGCCGTGTTAGGAAAGGACAAACCATTACTTATATTCCATTCGGCCAACCACTGCCGAATATCGGGTTTTAAAAAAGGTATTGCCCTCGTCATAAAAGATAAGATAATAAATACGCCATTGTACAAGCCAAATCCATCTATAATATGCAACACGAAGAACATGTTACATGTGTAACTCTAAATGAATGAGCTTAAAAACACAATATTCAAGAATGTGTATGGAGGAGACTATGAAAACGTTAGTTGTTGTTAGTGGTGATATTCAAGTGGTTAATTGGACCGCTCAGAGTATCATTCTGAATTCTAGTAATTTTACTTTCACAATTAATACCAGTGTGTTTAAAAAACGCTATAACCGACATGTTAACTCTAAAACTGACTTCTTAAAGTCAAATATGGTTTTTACCAAGAGAATTGGTGGGGTTGGTAAATAGAGTAAGTAACCCCTGAAATCACACCATTAGAATTCTGCACACAAAAGTACTACTGAACCCTACCTTCTCCATGTTGGAAAGTCACTTCACGATTCACCTTCTCCATCTGCCCTTCTCTTTTTCTTCTGATAAATAATTTTTTTATTAATTAGTTTCGATGAAGTAGTGATCTTTAGCTAACAAATTGCAAACTAAAGATGAAAAATCACCATAACTTTTAATGTTAAGTGTGGTTTCTCTAAACAGACTTAAAATCTGCATCTGCATCTGCTTGAGAAATGAAAAATGAAAAATAACAATAATTGAACTCTAACATGAGTTTCTTTATTTCTTTAGGAATGTTCCTGTTTTCTCGATAAGAAGATTTGCATATGTTACTGAACAACTAATTTTGCATATGATTCAATCTGAATCTTTGTAATTTTTTTTGTTGCTTTGGACCAACTTAAAGCTTCACGTACTTCCATGCATTCCCCTTCTTCAAGATTTAGAATTCCAACTACATAGGTACCTTTGATCCCTCCATACTAACATGTATGATCGCAAAGAACAATACCACTATCCATTTGGTTAGCGTCAGAATCAAAAAAATATCAACACTTTCCTTTATCAGTCCTTCTTGAGGAGGTTTCCAGGCATAGCTATTTGTAATATAGTTAAGTATAAATGCATCACTATCATGAGAAAATTGTGCAAGAAAATATTGAATTCTACAAAAAGAACTATAGGGATTAAGAGTTTTTCCTTGGAATATTTCACATACGTCTTTTTAGATGATTCACACTCCAATCACTAAAGAGTAATTCTATCTATCATGCTGCAGTGTCATTAGAAAACTAAGTAGTAACCCATTCAAAGACATAACCCAATTATTTCTCACAACATCAATGCTGATTTTGATTCCTCTCCATAAAACTCTTGCGCTACATGTCTGCACTCCAAGAAAAGATGTTCAATGATTCATCATTTCTACCACATGCTCCACACTTAATCTCAATACTACCATTGAGCATTTTTAACTTGCACCTAATTAGGACAATTTCTTTAATACATTCATACAAAAAGCTTAATCCTATGAGAAACATTACTATCTCATAACAATATTTTATGTGTATACTTTTGCTACTCACTTGTACGAAAGAAAAAAATTAAGAAAGAAAGAACTTTTTTTTTTATGCAAAAGATGAAATTTCAATAATTAGGGAAAACTCCCATATCTAACAGTAACTGACTTTCAATGTGTCTAGGCGGTTGATCAAACCAGGTTTGAGTTACACCATTCTTTTTGCTGTATTTAGCTAGCTTATCAACAGATTTATTACATACTCTAGAAATAAATTACACTTCCAGTGCGGAATTGTGTTTAGCTTATCCATTGCGTCAAATAAAATGTCTTCATTCTTCCAAGCGATCTCTGACGATGTTTTGTTGATATATCCTTTTATATTTTTGAGATCAGTTTCAAAAATAACATGCGTAACCCTCAAAGCAATACTCCAGTTGACTGCATCAGAAAATGCCAGACATTCCGCGCTTTCCGAATCTTTTACTCCTACATAGCATTTTGATTTCCCTCCACACCATTTTCCTGTATAATCACGAAAGATAAGAGCAACTTCAGTTAGTCATGTGTTAGGATCAAAAGATGCATCACAGTTAATAGTATAAAATGGATGATCTGGTGGTCTCCAGACTAGGGTTATAGTAGTAGTTGGTAACATTATATTTTGGTTTATGCTATACCTGTTATTGAGGTTATCAATGCAACTGGCAAAGCTTAGAGCTCGTTTAGCAGTAGCAATGGGATCAACCTTCGTTTTCTGAAAGTTTGTTTCACATCTCTGATTCCAGATTGTCCAAGCAACTATCATAATGCAGTTCAGGTTGAATCCCTGAGAAGAGATCTGAGCAGAATGAGTCAACCAGGTTTCTAACGCCAGAGTAGCATCATACTGGATTGTTGCTAGCACAACTGCTCCTCCAGGTATTTTGTTAGAGCATTGCTCGGTCGAACTCGCATGCATTGCTATCTCAAGCATGTTTGTCAATATTAGTGATGAAAACTATACGTCTTGATTTCTAGTTTACTTATGACTAAGTCTCGGTCTAGGATAGTTAAGTGTAGTTGAGCTCCAGACTCCATAGCGATCATCTTACGAAGACGAAGAACTACTCGAGGAACCGGTGGAACTTCATCCGACTAAAAAGGTATGTGGAGACTTGAACTTATCTATCACTCAAAAGTCTATTATATCTCATACTCTTGAGACAAAGTCGTATAAGTATGATAGTTTTCATACATACACATTTGCTATTTCGAGTCGAGTTTACTCGCCTATCTTTTTCTCGAAATATGTGTTGGTAAGCTTTTGCTTTAACCACATTCATCTTTACCCGTGACGAAAGTCATGATGACGTTTCAATCTTGAAAATAGCTTTGATGACGATAGTCGTGAATAACGATTGTTATAACATTATAGAAGAATGTTTCAATGATTGAAATATAGAGTTGAGATTACCAACTATGGATATAAGCATATATAGTGTGTTCGCACATTAGTGTATAAATCCATGTGCAGGAAACCAAGTGTGTGCATACGGTATTGGTGAAGGAGACAGGTTGGGTACGCGTACCAGCGGAAGTTTTCAACCGAAAATTTATGCTGAGTTTGTAGTTTGCAAACTAGTAAACCAGTCACCTTAGGTACGCATACCAGTACGCGTACCCACGGAAGTTTTCGAACCGAAAATTTCTGCTGAGTTTGTAAACTCAAATCCGGTAGCTAAGGTACTCATACCCATACGCGTACCCAAGCTGGTTATTTCTCAAATCGGTAGTTCATGAACTTAAAACAATAATTTATAGGGAATGCAATCTTTGCAAACCGTGGGTATATTGTTCATGAATTGATTCAAATGAATCAAACCGATTTTATTTCAATTGTGTCTTTGAATAAAGACCTAAGCAATTGAACAACTCTTCAACTAGTTCTTATGAGTCATTTGAACTAGTTATGAGAAAGATGAATACGGTTAATATGAAGGTGCTCATATGTCTAACCATTAGTTAACTATTTGTGAACCAACTAAGTGTACACGTTTAGGTACGGTTACTCAAACCTAAATGAAATACATTTCATTTGTGTGTGACAAGCTAAGTTTCGATTTTACAGTTGAAAGATATTAGCTTGGTTGAATCAGGTTTTTCATCTAACAGTGAGTATTGAATGCTTTGTTACCAAGGTAACTTGGATTGCAAATCCTGATTTGAAAACTATATAAAGGAGACATCTAGCAACTGGAAAAACTAATCCCCACACCTCCTGTGTGATACTAGTTGGTTTTGCTAGAGTTGATTCTCTTTTAACCTTAGGTTTCTTCTCGAGACCCTGTAGGTTAACGACTGAAAGACTTAATTGGGATTGTGAAGCCAGACGAAATTACTTCTCTTGTAGTTGAGCAATCTGATCTTGCCATTTTCTATCGTACGAGTTCAATTGAATAATTGACTTGAGATTATATCTCCGATAGGGCAAGGTAAAAAGAAATCACAAACATCTTCGTCTCATCGTTTGTGATTCCACAATATCTAGTTTCGCTACCATACGATTTAGATTATTGTGAGGTGATTGATAATACTAGGTTGTTCTTCGGGAATATAAGTTCAGTTTATCAATTAGTTCCTGTTCACCTTGATTTATCAAAAGACGAAACAAAAACTCATAGGTTTATCTGTCGGAGACAGATTTATCTATTATCATAGACTTTTTTGTGTGATACATATTTGTTTATTAAAGTCTTCGACTTTGGGTCGTAGCAACTATTGGTTATGGGTGAGATCAGCTAAGGGAATCAAGTGCGTAGTATCCTGCTGGGATCAGAGACGTAAGGAGCGCAACTGTACCTTGAATCAGTGTGAGATTGATTAGGGTTCAACTACAGTCTAGATCGAAGTTAGTTTGTAGTAGTCTAGTGTATGTAGCGGCTTAATACAGTGTAGTGTTCAATATGGACTAGGTCCCGGGGTTTTTCTGCATTTGCGGTTTCCTCGTTAAAAAAACTTCTGGTGTCTGTGTTATTTCTATTCCGCATTATATTTTGTTATATAATTGAAATATCACAGGTTGTGCGTTGTATCGATCAATTGTGAAATCCAACCTTTGGTTGTTGATTGGAAATTGATTGATCCTTGGATATTGGTCTTTGGTACCATCCAAGTTTATATCTCTAGTATTTGATAAAGACTCGCATATTGCTTGAGTAAAGATCAAATCGAGAGATTGAGATATTAACTCCTTGATATACGTTTTATTAAGATTGAGTATGATTGTCTAGTTGATTCTCTTAAAAGTATATTAGAGTTAGTCCATATAGATTGCTAATCGAAATATTGGGTGAGGTTGTTAGACCCCCGCATTTTCATATTGCATCCATACCGCTCTTGAAAAAGGACAGAAGAACAAAACGTGCAAGAGGGATTCATCAAATTGATTGCAGAGTGGGCATAAGCAGTTAATATAACTGCATTTTCTTGAGAGACGCATTTTTGTTGGCAGAATGTCAGAAAGCACTTTCCACCAAAAATGCTTAACTCGAGGCCAAGTACCTATGCTCCAGAACTGTTTCCAACTTGTATTTGAAATACCAATTTTCTGAGAAACCTAAATATTACCAAGTCTATATTCATGAAGTTTGTTATAAGACGACTTCATAGTGAAATTTCTATTTCTTGTAAGAACCCAAACAAGTTTATCTTCCACAGTATTAGGAATTCTCATATTGATCATTAGATTGGCCGTATCTTGATCAAATAAGTGATTTAATAATGGTATATTCCACTGCCTGCTATCTTGAATAAACAACTCCTGCACCCAAATAAATTGTTCACTGTCTGCATTTCCATGTTTTAGTATTGGAGGGTGATCCAAACCAGTAATCCACACGTCTACCCAGATTTTTATTTTAACCCCATTTCCCAATCTCCATCTGTTGTGATTCTTTATGAATTGGATTTGCTTCTGAAGATCTTTCCAAGACCAAGAACAGTTTGTCCTGATAGTAGCATGTAGTATATGAGTGTCAGGGAAGTATTTAGCTTGCATTTACTTAACCCATTGTTCCTCTGTATTAACACAGATTCTCCAGTCTGCCCTTACAAGTAGTGCTTGATTCAATATTTTCAAATCTTTGAAGCCTTGACCACCAAAATGTTTATGTAAACTAAGTTTTTTCCATGAAGTAATGCAGATACCTTTATGCTCTTGAAAACCCCACCAAAATTGTCGCTTCAGAGTGTCAATCTGTTTGATAATTTCAGCCGGTATTTGTAAACATCCCATAAAATAGGCTGGGATTGTATTAGTAACAATCTTTATCATAAGTGATTTATTACACTGTGACATAGACTCACTATTCCAATTGAAAAGACGGTTTTTAATTCTCTCCACCAGTCCAGTGAAGCAACTAACCTTGTGTAGATTGTGGATTTTCGACAAAGGGTAGAATTGTAAAACTATACTCCAGATTCGGCAACCGGATGAGTATTGAGACTCATGTCTCTCATTAAAGCATGAAATCTCATGTCATAAATCTCTAACTGAGAAGGTTGTCTCTCAGAGTACGTGTAAATGTGTAGTCTCTCAGCTGAGGCCACGACACATCTCATGAATACTGAGCAATATCAGTAATTACTCCGGATCCGGCAATCAGATGAGTATCGAGACTCATGTCTCTGTGCATGAAAGCTCATGCCACCTCTGATGGAGAAAGTCTCTCAGAGAAGATGAAGATGTGCAGTCTCTCAGCTGAGGCCACGACACATCTCATATTGTATAGAATCGAAAGATTGGGCGGCTCCTAGGCAGCATGTCTGCTAGTATAGAGCGACAACGTCTTCGGGATGTAAACAGATTTTCCCCGACTATGCAAGAGGAATATGACACTCCAACAAGTTCATATTGCTCAACCCTCAGATAATTAATGCTCTTAGACAGGGAGCCCTTCTAGTACAGAGCCAGCAATTAATTATCTTAAATCGTCTGAATATCCAGCAATATTCTACGAGCCATCGTCTGAATATCCAGCAATATTCTACGAGTCGTTAATTAATCGTCTGAATATTCAGCAATATTCTACGAGTCGTCAATTAATCGCCTGAATATTCAGCAATATTCTACGATTCCTCGTTATATTTCGTTACTTCTATCTGTGGTTCTTGCCAGCAGAATTCCACAGGTTAGTAATAAATATTCAACAAAACAGGCATCTAAGCATCGAATAAGCCCTGACAAAAATGGTGCAAGTGTACTTAACAAATAATGCACAGACCAGCATTTTGAATGCGCAAACGAACATTTCGGAAAATACGAATGAACGAGGAACCTATGCAAAATAGGAAGGAAAAATAGTAAAAATATTAGCAGAGGCGCCAGGGGACTGGGCTCACCAACCGGCCGGTCATGTCGTGACCAGTCCCACGCCCAATTTTATATTTTTTTTATCATATTTTACTAATTTTTCCTAAAATCATGAAAATTACCTAATTTCATGTATTTTTCTCTAAAATCACATGATTTCATCAAAAAATAATAAAATTAGGGATAGGTGTCGTGGGACCGAGCACCAGCTGGTCGTGCCTTGGACGTGGCCGGTCCCACACCTCACGCCCCAATATTTTATTATTTCCTCTTAAATTATGAAAATTCCCTTGATTTCATGTCTTTTTCCTAAAATTACCTAATTTCATGTATTTTTCACTAAATCACATGATTTTATCAAAAATATCAAAAATTAGAGAAACATTTGTGGGACCGGGCTCTAGCCAACCGGCCATGCCCTATCCGGTCCCACATGCCATTATTATATTATTATTATTATTTGGTGTTTTGTTTCCTGATTTCAACAAAATATCTTGGTTTTCAACAAATCCTTTTGATTTTATGAAAGTTAGCTAAAATCATCAAAAATTACATAAAATTGGGAAGAGTGGCTTGGGACCCGCGCTCATGGCCGACCGACCATGCCTTAGCCATGCCGGTCCCACACTCCCATTCCCTATTTTATTATTATTTTATCTCTCATGAGAATTCCCTAATTTCACCAAACTCTCCAGTTTCATGAAATTTCCCTCAAATCAGAGAAAACACATAAAATCACATAAAACTGGGATAAACATATGGGACCGCGTTTGTGAGCCGGCTGGCCATGCCCTAGCCGTGCCGGTCCCACACCTTGAAATCCCATGTTTTATTTATTATTTACATCATCTCATGTATTTTTGCCGGTTTCAGCAAAACCATGGATTTTGCATATTTTCTCCAAATGTTGCTCAAACGTGCATCAGAAAATATCAAAATTCTCAGGACTGAAGCACGGACACTGTGGTGACACGGGAACATCCCCTTGACCGACCAAGGGTGACCCTGAGGCTTGCAAACAACTGGTCCCACATGTTTTAATGATTTTAACCTAATTTGCTCAGTTGCTCATATTAGGTTCGAACTCTTTCCAAACAATTGGAAGTTCGCTCAAACAACCATCTACTGGTCCTACGACCATCAAGAGACGGTCTCATGACCTCTTGGTCGGCCCCTCATATTTTCTACATCAGGTTTTATGATTTGTTGCTCACACGAGCTTTATTTCAGTAAATGATTAAACCAGCATTTAGTCATTCTTTCACCAACTGGTCCTCAAGAGACTTTGGTATTTTTTGCGCATTCGAGCATCTGGGCGTTATATGGTGAACCCGTCGTCCCATGTATCCGGTCCCGTGTTGATTTGCAATAAATCATCATTTCGGTAAAATTAGGGTTTTGAATCCAGAGCTCTGCAGAAACGTGATTCTGTGCAGATTCGAACACTCTGGTAATTTTATGTTGATTCCATGATTGATATTCATATTTATTTTGCTCGACCCAGCAGTCAGTAACTTAAATTAATATTTTATTTGGTTTAGCTGCCATTAATTCATCAAAAGAACAATATTTGCTCGAACTAGCAATATTCGCTCGAACCGGCAATATTTATTCAATTAGCAATATTCGCTCAGACTAGCAATATTTGCTCAAATCAAATAATATTGGTTCAACTACCAATATTCAACAATTTAGCAACACAGTTTTGCTCGTCTTAGGTTATAATGATACCTCGTCTCAGCAGACACATTATATTCATGAGTTTCGAAACATTTGCTAATCATGTTCAACTCAGCAATACATGGACTCATCGTCCCATAAAGTCAGCAACTGACTCCACAATCACGAGATTTCAATCGTGTCACATTGGGGGATACTAACTAGGGTTTTGGTCTGGCGGTCTACGACACGTGTGTTCACCCATGATGAGAATGTGAGCAAGTCGTGCAATCAGTTGGAAGAGTCGGCAAAGTAGTGGGTGGAAAGTTAACCAAGTCTCCGCATGATGAGTAATTGGTTTTAACATGATTTCCCCATTTCCCATTCTCTGATTCCATCAACTGTCACACTTCATGGGATCATGTTGTTTTCAACTACGGCATTATAAAATGTCTCTGAATCCTGATTGAAAAGACAACGGTTTTTCGAACATTCGAACAACATTTCGCCAAAACGAGCAATTTCTCATCAAAGTTCATACAGACAATCTGTCGTCTACACGAACTCACAGAAATTACTCTCAATTGAGCAAAATTAAATCATTCAGAGTATTTTCACGCTGAATTCACAACACACCTACAATCTCAGATCACCATTGATCTCACGCATTTCTCAGCTTCCCTCCTACAGATTAACCCTTCCTCTCTTGTGACCGAATTGACTCTGTAACGTCCATTGTTCTTGGTTTAGGCCAGGGTCTTACAGATTGATCTCTCGAACTTAAAGTACTCCCTTCTTGCAGTGCATCTATGTGAGGTTCAACATTTCGCTCGGTTCAAGGAGTCTCCACACGGCCGACTCTTCAATTCCGTAAAAACCAGCAAATCGTTTTTCCCCATCCACATATTGTTCTTTTCAATGACAAGAGGAATTCCTAGATATCTTTCAGTAGAGCTCATTCTAGGAACTTTTAATCTTCGAGTAAGTAATCTGCAAAACCTTTGTGGTACATTTGCGCTATAATACACACTGGATTTACTAAAATTCACCATTTGACCATAAGTAGTTCCAAAATCCTCAATTATTTTAAGTAGATTATTCACATTATGCAAATCAGCATTAATGAACAACAAGCAATCATCGGCAAAAAATAAATGAGATATTGAAGGAGCATTGGGAGCAATTTTTATACCTTCTATCTGCTTGGATTGTTCAACCATGAGAAGTTGTCTGGAAAAAGCTTCCATAACAATTATAAAGATTTAGGGTGACATAAGGTCACCTTGCCTTGCTCCTCTTGATGGATAATATGGTTTGCATGGAGAACCATTAAAAAGTATAGGAATCTGAGTTGTGCTAACACACTGCATGATGAGATGGTAGAAATCTGAGCATAATCCCATCTTTAGCATAATATCTTTTAAAAATAACCATTCAAGCATGTCAAAGGCCTTGGACATATCAAGTTTCAGTGCTAGATATTTGTTGACTTCCTTTTTATTCTTCATTGTGTGAACAATCTCTTGAGCAAGATGGATATTGTCTGTTATTTGTCTTCCTTAAACATAAGCAGCTTGAAGTGGAGATATCACTTTTCTCATTATCTTTTTCAGCCTTATTGATAAAATCTTTGAAATGATTTTATAGGATGAGTTACACAGGGCTATAGGCCTTAGATCAGAAGGAAACTGCTTGTTTTTTGTTTTTGGAATGAGTGAAACATTTGTTGCATTTAGGTTCTTAAGAAGATATCCTGTGTGGAAGAATTGTTTCACCATTTCAATAACATCATTTCCTACGATATCCCAGTGGTGTTGAAAGAAACCAGGAGGGAATCCATCTGGTCCAGGTGCTTTCCAAGGCTTCATATCTTTTAAGGCTTTGACTATCTCATCATTTTTTGGAATTCTCATTAACTCCAAATTATCTGAAGAAGTAATTAATTAAGGAATGCAATTTAATATTTCTTCATTTCTTACAGGTTCTGCAGAAGTGTGTAGTGAACTCTAATGATCAGTTAACAACTTTTCCAACTCCTCCCTAGTTGTGCACCAATTACCATCTCCATCTTTTAAAGCAACTATATTATTTTTTCTAACCCTCCTTTTGTTTGCATTAGCATGGTGATATTTTGTGTTTCTATCCATTTGGAGATAATACTCATCTCTTGCTTTTTGACCCAAAAATTCATGTTGAATTTGGTGCCAATGCTCTATTTGATTTTCCACATGTAACACTTCATCATTATTGTCTGAAAGATGGTTGTTTTGTTGTAATGCTTCTAGCTGTTGATGAAGAAGATATATATTACTCTGGATGTCACCATATTTCTCTATGTTCCATTTTGATATGTTTTTCCTTGCAGTAATGATTCTTCTTGATAGTCTGAAGCCATGTGAGCCATTTACTTATTGTTCCCATGCTGTAATAATATCATTTTACAAAGTTTCATCTTTCTCATAACATTGGAAATATTTCCAATTCTTTTTTCTATCACCATGCAAAGAAGAAGTATCTAGCATTATTAGGCAGTGATCTGAACCCAATTGTGGAAGGTGTAGAAGTTTTGAATATGGGAAAGAAATGAACCACTCACTGTTAACTGTAGCTCTATCAAGTCTTGATCTTCTTATACCAGTGCCATGAATGTTACTTGACCAAGTAAAAGATCTACCAGTATAACCCAAGTCTTCCAAACCAGCCTCATATATTAGATTAATGAAAGAAGAATCCCTTGAAGAAGAGACCAAGTTTTGAGAAGTATGAGAATAACCAGAAGAAGAAGCCACATTATGAGAAGTATGAGAATAACCAGAAGAACAAGATAAACTATCATTCACATGTACTCTTCTTTCATTGTTAAAAACCAAATTTAAGTCACCCAAAACAACCCATGGTTGAGTGATTGTTTGGCTTAAAATTTTGATATAAGTCCATTGCTTCTCTTTATGTTGAGGATATGAAGACCCATACATGCAGGTGAGTAGTCATTCTGGCTTTGAGGGTTCATCTTTCACTAGGCAATTGATTATCCAAGAATCTGCATTCACAACATTAAAATTGAATCCATCTTTCCATAAAAGTATTTGCCCACCAGCTAATCCTCTTGAGGAAACTAGTTTATGGTTGGGAAATTTGTATTGTCTAATTAATTTTTCCATTTTATCCTCCCCTATCTTAGCTTCAGATATAAAAATAACATCAGGGTTATATCTATTAAGAAGGTCTTTAAGATGGTCTCTAGTTGTTTTATTAACAAAACCTTGGCAATTCCAGGCTAGGATTCTCATGACTTTAGTGTGTTGTAAATTTCTAAGTAACCAATCAGGAATATGAATATGCAAGTAAAAAGTAATATAAGAATAATGCAACAGACTAATGACTGAATTAAAGAAATAAAGATTTGTAAAAGACAATAATACCTCAGTTGCATTATCCTCCAGATGAAGCTCAGGATTCTGCTTTGTGCTATGGCAATGCATATCATTTTCTCCAGTTTCTACTCCATTTTTAACCCCCTTATTTGAGTTTGTTTGCATATCATTTGTAACCCCACCATGACCAGCTAAAACGGCTCCTTGAATAGAAGGATTCGAACCATTGTCATGCGTTTCTTGGTTTCTTGCTCTTTTAGCTATTCTTTCCTCTTCAGCATCAGGCATTGATTCCTCATCATGTGCAACATCATTGACATCATTTCTTAGATTATTAGAAACACTCCCTAAAGCATTCTTAGCTTGGTGCTCTTCATACTCCTCTACAGTCATGGCTCTTTCTCGAAGTAATTCAACAACTTCTTCACAAATATTATCATCATGGACAATTATAAAGCATTCATTGTATAAGCTATGGGGTTGCTTTAGCCAGTGATATCTAATCCAAACAGGTTATCCATGATTCGAGTTCCACCACTCTCCTCTTTTTAGTGGTTCTGAGAGATCTATTTCAACACGAGCAGTGATCATGTTTCCTGAACGTGGTCTGCAATTGGATGGCACTGTGGATATCTTCCTACCAAAATCTTCTATAGCTTCACTAACTACTGCTTCATGGTGATTTTCAAGCAATAGCCCTTTGAACTGGACGCTCCATGCTTGTTTTCTAAAAACATAGTCTGCATATGCGATGGCTGTTGAGTATTCTTGCAGAGCAAGCAAACATCTTTGAACATTCCAGGGTGACTTTTTTATAACATCTTTCATGTACTTCTCAGAATTAAACTTAAATACGAATAAGTATTTTCCCACCATCTTCATCTCTTTATTCTTATAGTTTTTCCAGAGAACATTCAACTCTTCTTTTATGTCAGAAACTTCGATTTCATCATCTTTTGTAATGAGTTTTCCAATCAAACTGTTAGACCAAGCAGTTGCAGCATCATTGATATTTGTCGCATAATCTATTGCACATCTTTTGCCTCTGATGGATGTGTTCTTCATCTTTTCAGTAATTGTTTGAAGATTGCTATTATTGGTGGTGTTATTGTTTGCGGCTTCCATTGGCCTGTTGAAGGTTTTTCTGCTAGGGTTTTGGATTATAGTTTCGATGAATTTTCTACCAACCTTTTCAGTATTTGTAGATGGGTTGGTTACTAAAAATAGGACGAAACTAATATTTTGTTTCCTATAGAAAGGGAAAAAATTTATTGAATGACATCTAGGGGTAAATCTGTTAGCGGTCAACTGCATGAGATCCGAAAGAAATTTATTTTTCCTAAAATCATGGGGGAAATTAAGGGGGAGTTTTAGTTTTTGAATTTTATGGTACTGAATCGGTTGTTGAGTCAGGATCGTAAACCGGTTTTTCATGGCATCAAAATGTTGATTTGGGGGATAATGATGAATCTCATAATGAGAGAAACTCAAATGTAACATACTGTGATTTTGCAATATAGCAGAATATAATAGAACTGGGTTAGGCAATAAAGCCATTGTTGACAATATAGTCTCGAGAATCAAGCATATGCTAAGCACAAAGCTCCAATATAGGAAGGAATCCATTGCAAAATCCAGAGGAACCTGCAAGAAATCAGAAAGCCATATCAGAAGTTTAAAATTGATAGAGAGGGTATAACAGTATGAACAAATAAAGAGCTAAAAAGTAAGTGAGCAAATAGCTGCTAAATGAGAGAAAGAAGATTGGTTTTTGCCATAAACAAGAAATCAATCTAAATCAATCTAAACAAGAAATCAATCTAAATCATGAAGAAAATCTAACAGAAAGTGAGCAATCGATAAAACGATTTAAAACTAAAGAAGAAAATCTAACAAAACAGTAAAATCACAATAAAAACCATTAAGATCGATTGGGAAAACTTAAGAAAATGATGATATTTTTTTGCTGAGTCGACTCATTAAGGTTGCCCGATTTGCGACATCGGAGAGCTTGCAGAAAACCGTCAATATTGATCAGAAAGAAAGAAATCGAAACGGGGCTAGCGTGCTAGGTCTGCTCAGGGGTTGGCTGAAAAAAAATAAAAAATAAAATAAAAAAATTACTAAATAAATAATTTTTAGTAATTTTTCAAAGAAGAGTTGGACCCAGCTTGTCGCTAGGTTACCAACCAAAAGCTTTGTTTGATTTATCTAATATGTTTCATTAATTCCAAAAAATTACTAAATTACTAAATGCTAATATACAACCAGAGGTCAAGGTTAGTATATTAAATTGACGGAAATACCCCTATTTCGCTTTGCACAAACCACATTTATTATACTTCACACACTTCGTCCTCTTCTTTCTCTTCTCTACTACTGCTACTTGCTAAGGTAGGGCTTCCTGCACTTCAGCAACCACAACCATCTCCTCCTTCTTCTCCAATCTTCCGTTTCCTCTCTATACACTTTGCGGCAGTATCTACCCCACGCCACATCACTGCTTAACCTACACACTTCTCTTCATCTCTCGATTATCTGCAACCATGGGGGCTTCTCTTCCTCCTAAAGAAGCCAATCTCTTTAAGCTCATCGTCGTAAGTTTTCCCATCTCTATCTCTATTTTTTAACATCTGAACTCGTTTATCGTCAGAAAGATTGATTTTTTTCTTTTCGATTTCAGTTAATTTTTCATCGAAACCCTAGATTTTGTTTTTTTTTTGTTACGGAGATTGTAGATAGAATCTTGCTGTAGTGTTAGTACAGTTATCTGCTTAAGAAGTTTATGGTTTTTTTATTCTTTTATTGGAGATGTTATTTTAGGGTTTTGTGTTTGATTTTGGAGGAAGAGAGTCGTTTTATGTGTTCATTCATTCTATGGACTGTTTTGTATTGGGGATTGCAGCGTGCTGCTGATTGATTTAGGAATTAGGGTTTTTTCTTTCTGTGGGGTTCTGCATGTGGGGTTTTGGGGAAATTAGTTGATAACGTGATGAATAGGAACATTCTTAGTTGATACTAAAGGATTTGGGCTGGGATTTGCTTGCCAAGGTGTTTATTGGTATTGGGAAGTGTGAACATTCTTGTTTGAATGAAAATTGTATTCTTGTTATAATCACGGTTGTCGTCTTATGGTTCTATGTTTTACTCATGTATGTAATCGATAACTGAAAATCGTATTGTCTTGTTAACACACTAACTGTAATCAATATTAGTAGCTAACACACCAACTGAAACTAACCAGACTTCTCAGTTAATATTAATCAGCCTTTTGATTTTCTGGAAATATATATTACATCCTCAAGATTCTTTCAGTCGTACATTATTTGATCTCAGTTACAATGCTCAAACCTGTTATTTCTTTCGAAATGAAAATGTTAAGCTAAGACATGTTTAGTTATCAATGTTTTTACTCTGATATTTATATCATTATATGATTAATCTTTTTGATTGTTCATATAGCTATGATTTACTGTGCAAAAGCTAAGAATCTATAAGAAGTCAGGGAGTATGTTTATCGTTTTATGTGCCAGGTACTTATCTTATTTGTTTTTCTTTGCATCGCAGAAATCTTATGAAACTAAACAATATAAGAAAGGTTTAAAAGCGGCAGATGCTATATTGAAAAAGTTTCCAGATCATGGAGGTATGTTGTTTGAAAGCTATTTACCTTAGCTGTATTTGGTTATTGGATATATGCATATATCTCCACCATTCAGTCTAATAATCAGTGTTGATTATTACCTGATAGTTTATTCTATCGGTTATGTGATTTAGCTTGGTTTTTTGTTTCCAATTCCATTACCTGATAGTTTGTGTTTGGCTGTTGTTACTAGTTAGTTTTTTAACTTATATATGATATCAAGGAGTACATATTAAAGACAACAAGTATTCCATAAACGGTTATACCTAACATTATGTTTTGTTTCCTTTACCAAATTGTATAACACCGTGAATTGCATGTGAGAGTCTGCTTGCCTATTTCTTATGACCAATATACAATCAAAATCTGTCAATGTTTCTATGTTTGTTTGTTCAGTACTTAAGGTTTCTTGCACCAGTCTCTAATTTCTATATGCTCTATTGTTTCTAGAAACTTTATCAATGAAAGGACTGACGCTGAATTGCATGGACCGCAAATCAGAAGCGTATGATCTTGTCCGACGAGGCCTTAAGGTTGTGATGCTTTGAAGTTCATTTGTTATGTTTCATGGTCGCTCCTCTGTCAACATGGCTTATGTCCGTGGTCTAATGTATGACTTCTTTAATATTGCAGAATGACCTTAAAAGTCATGTCTGCTGGCACGTTTATGGTCTACTATATCGATCAGACAGGGAATACAGAGAGGCGATAAAATGCTATCGTAATGCTTTGAGGATCGATCCTGACAATATTGAAATTCTGAGGGACCTTTCTCTCCTACAGGTTGGCCTATTTATTCCATTATTTAGTAATTGACTCTTACTAGTCACCACATGTTTTCTTTAGTGTTAGTTACTTATGCCACGCTAACGTCTTATAGGCCTTTTCTATATTTATCTAGCATTGCGAAGTTTTTTATTTTCTTTTTAATTTAAGAAATGGATGTGTCCTGTGAAACCCTCTTTTCTTTTTGGGTAACGTGACACGGTTACTTTGTCGCTAACAAATCCACATTTGATATACAGGCACAAATGCGGGATCTGTCAGGTTTTGTTGAGACTAGACAACAACTTCTGACGCTGAAGCCAAATCATCGCATGAACTGGATCGGTTTTGCTGTCTCCCATCATCTGAACTACAAGTATGTCTTGATTTAGCTCTCAATAATTAATGCTTACACTCTTATTACCTGTTTTAGCTGTTTTCCTCATGGGCCATATATTGATCTTTCCAGTTTCTTGACATGTATGGGGGAACATGGCTTTATAAAATACCCCTTCATTTGTCTGACTTCAATTAACCGAAAAAAAGAAAAGAAAACAGGTCATATGATTGTTGAGAAAGAAAGTTTGTTTGTAAGACTTTCTGAAGGATTTATTATTTAAGCCTAATGGCAGTGAGGTTGTTGGTGTTTTAGTAGTGATGTTGTATTGGCTAGGTGGTAGTAGCAATGACATAATGCCTGGATGGTGGACCTTAGTTCTGGTGCTCGATGGAGGAATCATTTACTTTCTGATTGTGTGTACATATATTTCATTCCTTATAAGTTATAAATCATTTCTTCTCCATATGCTCAACAATTTCTTGTGTTCTCCAATGTGTAGTTATTAACCCTTCAAATTTGTATGTCAGTGGTTCAAAAGCAGTTGAGATCCTAGAAGCCTACGAGGGGACACTAGAAGATGATCATCCTCCGGATAACGAACGCTGTGAACACGGAGAAATGCTTTTGTACAAGGTGCGTCCTTTGATTAATAAGTATTGGCCACATCTTTAGACATAGTTATTACCTTGGCATTATTCGTAAGTCTTATCTCCTAGGATAATCGGTTACTTTAACATGGTTAATTATTTACGGTTCTTAACACTTTTACAATTTTAATTTAAGGTGTTTTACTTGGTATATTAAGCTTAAAATGGCAAAATGTATGTTGGTGAGATCTGGACTAATGTTTTGTATGGCAGTAGCCTAATCGGTCATGATTACTGACTAATTGTTACCATTATCAGGTTTCCTTGAAACTTCTAGTAACTATCAATCAATATTGACATGCCAAATTCATGTATGTCATTGTGACTTGGGAGACTGAATATAAGTCACTGGCTAGAAGTATAACAAATGGGGCCTGTTGACTCTATTGTTAGGCGTTGGAGTACCATTTCCAATTTTCTTCTTGTCCAATAGGATGCGAGTGTAGATTTCTAGTTTAGTTAATATAAGCTTTGGAATTATGTATCACCTCCAATTTTGTGCAAGCCTTTCCATGGTACATACAGGACGATGAAATTGAGTATCTTTATATGTGAGGATTTGGCGGGCTTAGTATCATTTGCCGATGACTCGAGGTTTCCCACAATAGTTTAAACTTGATGCCTGATGGAAGTCGAATAGTTTAGTATGTTATATGTGATTACGGGTTCACTTTTACGATGCATGGCATGACAATGACTTAGGCAAGGACTTGGAAACCACCTATTTCAAGAGCTTACTGAGCTTCTTGTGGATTTGCTTATACTTTTCATATACAGAAATATGAAATTCAGAAGTTTCTATGGTGGCTTTGCATTCTGTAGGGACTTAGGTTGCTAGCTGTTATACTTGGTTTCCATGTGGTCGAACTCTTCCAGTCACTGCTTTTTGTTATGTACTTTCTCAGCCAAAAGTAAAAATACGACATCTCATTATTGTTACCACATATGGTGTATGGACATTTACTCAGAGTTCGTACCAGGATGCCGATGTGTTGTATTATCTGCATTCTTTCAGTTCTAATTTTTCTAGTTCTTTAGGTGTGTGTTTGTTAATTTTATACGGTATTCGACATCTAAATTCAATGGGTAGAAGTTCATTATGTTTTCTTGATAAACATCTGCTGTTGATATGCAGGTCTCGTTACTCGAGGAATGTGGCCTTTTTGAGAGAGCTCTGGAAGAGCTACAGAAGAAAGAGTCAAGAATTGTAAGTTCATCATCATGTCTGCTAGAGCTCCTAGAAGTGCTTGGTTTGAGAATGTTAGGTGTGTGCTTAGTTCATGATCATGTCTCCTATATTGTTGTTGCAGGTTGATAAGTTAGCAGTCAAGGAACAGCAAGTGTCTTTGCTAGTGAAGCTTAATCGCCTTGAGGAGGGAGAGAAAATTTATAGGGTTCTGCTGTCTATGAATCCTGACAATTACAGGTTATCTTTTTTACCAAGCACTATTATTTTCTATTATATGTCATGCATGCTGGTAATGCAGTTGTGGTGGTCTACCTTAGTGAATGAGCAAATAGTGAAATAGAAATTTTGACTGTTGACTTCTTTCCTTGTCTCTTTGCACGTGAAACTACCACTGTAGCCTGGATTTGTGTTTGCTTAATGAAGCTATGACCTATGCCTAGTAATGATTCTTATCAAATCATACTCAAAATGAACATGCCATTAAAAGTATTTAATGTAGTCGACCAAGTTTGAGCAACAACAACCACGATAGTTCTTTGTTTTTAGTGCTTGTCACAATGAAAATATGTTAAAATTAGGGTTTCCCCTGAACCTTGGTTAAAAGAATACTCTAGTTTGGAGTAATTAAACAAAAAAGAGAGTTGATTCGATTCAGGTTCTTCTCTACTTCCAGATTCCAGAATTATGTCGTGACCTTGTTACGTCATTTCAATGTAGATATGCACTTAAGGAACTAAACAATATACGGCATAAGCTCTTGGTTTCAACCCTTGATTCTGTATACGTCTTTAAATGTGCAATTTTTCCAAGGAGTGTTTGACGTTATGTCATGCTAATTAGATATGTCATCTTGTTAGCTTGTATTGTAGTTATGGCACAGAACTTAGTCCATAACTCCATATATCTTAAAAGACAAAATTGAGAATAACGCTTGCATGGTTGCTTGAGATTCGCTACTGATACAAAAATGGTACTTGAAATTATTCATGTGTGCATTCAAGTGGAAGCTGTCAATTGAATTGTACTTTTTTTGTTTGATGCAGATATTATACTGGATTGCAAAAATGTGTAGGCTTATCTTCAGAGAATGGCCAGTATTCGTCAGATGAAATTCAAAAATTAGATGCCTTGTACAAATCGTTAAGGGAGCAATATACTTGGTCCTCTGCAGTTAAGGTAAAACAACTTTTCCAGAAAAGATATATGCTCCTACCTGGAGACCTGATTGTCCAGTCAATAATTGAGATATGACGGGCTGATGATTTGGTGTGTAATTTTGAATTCATTTTGTTATTAAGCTTCGCTGATTCAAAATCTTCAAAAAGTATACATTTTAAAGAGTTTTTTCTATTCTTCTTGCCCTTTCTTGTTCAGTTTGACTGGTTTGTTCAGTTTAATTTAGTTGTCAGTTGTAAAATCTTCATATGTAAGGCTGCTGCCACAAAATGAAGGGATGGTGAGAGTTCTCACACCTCATTGCAGTCTTCCAACCTTTACCCACCACCAGACAAGCACACAGTTCCAACTCACATTTTACATTTCTTAACATGTGAAAAACAAGTGAGCTGTAGTGGCCTAATGTCATAGTGGTCTAAATGATTTCTTACTGTCGACAGAAGTTATTATATAGCTTTGTGAATAATAGACATTTAAATAACAGTAATATCGTAATACCATGTTAATATTGACATGGTATGCACAACTTAGGTGTTAATATTGACAGTGATTAATTTGATTTAAATGTAATGAATGGTTTACTTTTTCGTGTCCAGATTTATATGTATTAATCGTAGTTTATGGGGTTATTTAGTGTGATGCTTAATTTGCTGTTTTATGTTTTTCATATTTCATTTACATTTTATTATGGTATTAGGAATTATGTGTGCTTGTTTCTTCTACTGTGCTTCAATGTGAATGATATGATGTGTTGAAATGTTCATTTGTTTATTTGTAGAGAATACCACTTGATTTTCTCCAAGGAGAACAATTCCGGGAAGCGGCAGATAACTATATTCGTCCTCTCTTAACCAAGGTATCCCTTTAATATTTTTAAGTTAGTGTCTTGTGACCTGCTTTAGTTGATTGTATAGAAGTCTTTATAAATACTTCTAAACCTCGTCTGGGTCAACTATTTACACTTTCTTCTTTTTGTGCATTTAGGGGGTTCCTTCATTGTTCTCTGATCTCTGCCCTTTGTACGAGCACCCTGGCAAGGTTTGTCAAGCTATTTTCAACTAAATGATTAACTCGTTTGCATCCTTTGTTTTGATCTGGAGTTAAAATGGTCATTTTAGGGGAATAACAATGATTGTCAATGCTGATGTCATCTTTGCTTCTACAGGTGGACATTATCGAGCAATTGATTCTTGAGTTGGAAAATTCTATCAAGACCACTGGAGGATATCCAGGAAGGTAATTTGACATCATAAGCTTTCTACTTATAACTGAGTGAACGATGGTTCGTAAAAAATTCAATAGAGGAATCATTTTCTATTATGACCGAGGCATTTCATTACCATTCTCTTTTACGTCATATTTGGTGTACATCAATATCCAATTTTATCATCTATTTGTGTGATTGTAATTGATCTTTGTTTTCAGATAAGAGTTTGTGTGATTGTAATTTTGTCGATCTCCCTCTGAACCCAGAATATACACTACTACACCTGAAATTAGTGCTTGCAAAGTTGTCAGAGTTATTAATTACATTATTTGGTAGTTGTTGGTTGACCACTAAAATTTTCCAATCCTTATCGAGTGAAATTGGTGTCAATTTGCAGGTCAGAGAAGGAGCCTCCTTCAACACTTCTGTGGACTTTGTTTTTGTTAGCTCAGGTATTAACTATAGCTCAGTTTATCTAATTTTTCTCTCTCCCTCCTTTCTTTAGATATTAATTATGGGGTTATGTTGATTCAGCATTATGACAGACGCGGCCAGTATGAGACAGCTCTTGCTAAAATAGATGAGGCTATTGAACACACTCCAACTGTTATTGATCTTTACTTGGTCAAGGTCTGTTTCTATCTGCTTAGATTTAACTATGGTTGCTTTAATATGTTCATTTACGTGAACCCAAGTTATTTATTGGAGTTGTGGTTCAGAATATCCACTTTGTTTGCATATGTGTTTATGTTTTGAGTTCTCATGTTTATTTCTTCAACAAGATATGCATGTATCATGAGTTTATTTAGTGTAGGTTAGAAGACTGGTAAGGTAAAAATGTACTTCCTAGTTTTTTCCAGATTACGTCTTAAGATTTTTCATTAGTTTTTGTTTTGAAGACTATAATGTGATATGGTTAGTTAACCTCAGCTTTTGGTTTTTGCTGTTTCACAGGGAAGGATAATGAAGCATGCAGGTGACCTAGCAGCAGCAGCAGCTTTGGCAGATGAAGCTAGGTGCATGGATCTTGCAGACCGCTTTATCAACAGTGAATGTGTGAAGCGCATGCTTCAGGCTGATCAGGTATGTGTTACTCGTTTTCTCTGTCTCTGTCTCTATGTCTATGTGTATGTAATTATGAATCTTGCAATATATGTAATGTAACACGTTTCAATTTTTTTATTTTGCAGGTGGGATTGGCTGAGAAGACGGCTGTATTGTTTACCAAGGATGGGGATCAACACAATAATTTACACGACATGCAGTGCATGTGGTGCGTCTTATGTTTTTTTATTTTTATGTTGTTTTTCAGATATAATTAGTAAAAAATGCTGACCGATCCCAGGCCAGGAAATATTATTAACTGTTGTCCTCTGCTTTCGCAAGGTATGAGCTTGCTTCTGGAGATAGTTACTTCCGACAAGGTGATCTTGGACGTTCTCTCAAAAAGTTCCTTGCCGTGGAGAAGCACTATGCAGACATGACTGAGGACCAATTCGACTTCCATTCTTACTGTTTAAGAAAAATGACTCTTCGTGCCTATGTTGAAATGTTAAGATTTCAAGATCGGTTGCATTCACATTCATATTTTCATAAAGCAGCCGCCGGAGCTATCAGGTGAATTTTTAATACTGCTCAGCAGTTGGATATTCAAGCAATTATGTTACTTTTTGAGTCCATCGTACGCCAAAACTGTCCTTGTCCCCGTTTCGGTACCCCTGAAGGCATTACTTGAGAAATCTGTTGCTAGTCATGCTTTAGAGTTCCAATCACTAGTGTCCTACTTGAAACTTCTCAAATTTTCGAGGTGTACACTATATGACAATTTTAAGTGTCATGGAATTAAATCTGATACCTTGTCTAGTGATAAATTTGATTTGTGTAGCTTTTACTGTCTGGTTTTAGCTTCACGTCATATTACATATAAACCTTTAGCTAGCAAGTCGTGCATATCCCTCTATTTTTAAGTCCTGAGTAAGGGGCAGGGGTTCAGGCATATTTCCATGTAGTCATTCTCATACCTGTATATCACAAAGACTTACTCCAATTCTAGGCAAATTGATCTCTACTTATAAAGCTGCATTTGTGCCATAAAGGAAAATCAACTATGTAACTAACTCCGTCAAAGTCCTTCAAAGGGTGGCCATATGCTGTTGCAAGTGTTTGGCAAGCTATTAAAAGTTTTCAAGTTTATTAGTTGTGCTTTCAATCTTTCAACAATTTCTAACAATATTTTGTATTATTTTGGAAAAATAATTTTGCCATTTCTTTCACATGAACGTCCACTGCAATGCTTCTTTGTGGATATTGAGCACACCCTGTATGAGCATGTGAAGTTTTAGTCTACCAGATTCACTGATTCTTTTCATGCAGGTGCTATATAAAACTGTACGATTCACCTTCCAAATCAGCTGATGAAGAAGATGATGAGATGTCCAAGTTGCTTCCTGCTCAGAAAAAGAAGCTGAGGCAAAAGCAGAGGAAAGCGGAAGCCCGTGCCAAGAAGGTATGCGAAGTTTTGCATCTCTTTATCTCAGCGATCTTGTAACCAGGCTAAGCTTTTAAAACATTTTTATTTTGTAGGAAGCCGAAGATAAAAACGAGGAGGAAACAACTGCTAGCGGAGCTTCAAAATCTGGAAAACGGCAACCTGCCAAACCTGTTGATACGGATCCCAGCGGTGTGAAATTGTTGCAGGTGCTTTAGATTTATGATGCTTTCTTCTCAGTTTCCAATTTCTTATTCCTCAAACATGGTACATCATGTAGGCATTGGTGTAGGCATTGGATATGTACGTTACAGTCTCTTCATGGTGTTTCTGTGTTGCTGTAGGTTGAAGATCCGTTATTGGAAGCTACTAAGTACTTGAAGTTGCTTCAAAAGAGTTCATCAGAGTCGTTGGAAACACACTTGCTCTCCTTTGAGCTGAGTATGAGAAGGAAGAAGATCTTACTTGCCTATCAGGTAATGCATGCTTGATATTTGCATTTTTTGAATCATTTTTGTTTGTTTGTCTATGTCTCCGAGAATCCATATGTTGAATTTAGAATTTTGTTTCATCTCTTGTTTCTTTTTATCTTTATGCCCTCACATACTGTATCTATTGTGCATTCAAGAGCTACGCTCTGTATTTGCTTCCTAGTTATTTGGTGATGATTCTTAGAATTGCTTTTTTTTTTCAGGCGGTAAAGCATCTCCTTAGATTGGACGCGGATAGCCCTGATACTCATCGTTGTTTGGTATGCCTTCGAAGCTAGTTTCCTTGTTTGATGCTCAATACATTTGAACACAGAATATGCAACCTTATACTGCAGAGCTCTTTTTTTTCCAATTCATAAATATGTTTTGCTATTTTTGTGGCAGATTCGGTTTTTCCATAAAGTGGATAGTATGCCAGCTCCAGTAACTGATTCAGAAAAACTTGTTTGGAGTGTGTTAGGAGCGGAACGTGCTACTCTGAGGTTTATTTCCTAATCTGCTTAAGTATTGGCAGCATAAGCATAGATTTATAAAAACTTTATCGATCTTTTTAATGGTTTTTCATCCTCTGCAGTCAATTGCATGAGAACTCTCTAACTGAAGCAAACAACTCTTTCCTTGAGAAACACAAAGGTTTTATTCTGCCTCTTGTTATCTTTACAGAATGATTACGGTCACTTTCCCGAAGTAAATTTCTGTTTGATAATTTGTATAGTGTTTCTAATGCTTTCTCTTCACTCTGTTTTGTGAAGATTCCTTGATGCATAGAGCTGCAGCTGCAGAAATGTCATTCCTTTTGGAGCCTAGCAAGAAGTCTGAAGTCATCAAACTAATTGAAGATACAGCGTATATTTTCTTACTAGTACCTTTTGTCTTTTGTAATCTAGGATTGAACGCTTATAAGCTTTTATGGATTGATGCTTTGTGCTTGCATTTGAAAGAGACTGAGGTGGGTCCTTATTGTGTTTTATTAGAAATGGAGCACCAGGTCCTGTGAAGCAATGGAGGCTCAAAGACTGTGTTGCAGTCCACAAGTTGCTCGGAACAGTTCTAGGTGATTCGGATGCAGCTTCTAGTAAGTTACTCCAGTTCATTCCCTGCTTTATGATTCTGTCTTGTGGTGGTAGACTAAGTTCCGTTTCTGTTGACTGCTTATTGTTTGTGTGAATGAGGAATCAGCAAAAAGAGTAGAATGTTACAACCTTAAGTGAAAAGAAGAAAAATTACCCGTTTTATCTTCTGTGCTAAATGTACACCATAGGCCAAAATAACAGAGGGTTACTGTTCCTGAATAACTCTCCTATATGTATTTCGTTGTAACTAAAGCAAGAAAAGAAGTAAAAGGATACAAAAGATAAAATCCCATAGCGGTTGATGTTTTGCTTCAGATTCCATTGCGGGGTAAGTTTGTCATATGAATCGGATAGTTGGAACCAATACCATCAATCAAGCCATATGAAGTTTTTGGGATTTTTGGTAATAAGCTTTTGACTGTTCCATGTTTCCCTTCTATGTTGAGTCTCTATCTGAGTAGGACGGATTGTAGGGGTGTTCTTCAACAATTCTATTTTTTTGGGATTTTCTCTTTGGCACAATCTGAAGCATCCAGCAATTGCATTCCCCAACTGACATTTTTTTATTTTTTTTATTGTAGGATGGAAAATACGGTGCGCCGAATTATTCCCCTTCTCGTGTTACTTTGAAGGTAGTCGAAGCTCCATCATGACCAAATCTGTTGATGGGAAGATTTCTGATACCCCCGTGAATGGGGGTTTGGGTCATCATAAAGATTCTAATTCTGTAAACGGGAAGTTAGAGACATTCAAGGACCTTATCATCTAGCCTTGCTCTGCACGTCTTCTTTTTCATTTAATCCATAGTTCAAAGTCATCCATAGAAACAAGTAATGTGAACAGAAGTCTGTAAAATGCTGAGACTGATTTCAACAATTGTACCGAAATTATCTTCGAGTTGAAGAGGAAAAGAGGTGAAAGAAGATGATGGGAGGCGGCTCAAGCTTATGATGATTCCCGAGATTTTGTCAGCACAATTGCATTAAGCAGGTTCTCTGAGATTTTACGTCTGTTTATTTTTTCTAGTTTTCCACCATTTTTATTCTGACCAGTTCCAGAAGTGAATTCCAATCCAAGATGTGTATAATTAGTTCCTTTCTATTGCTTTTGTTATATTTCCAGCTTCCTTACCATTCCTTCAATGGTGACGGCCTTTTTTAGTACTTCATTTTAGATTTGTCAAAGGGGTCGAGAGGGAGTTGATGATCTGATGATTTCAAGTTTTTGTTGTACTTGGCTTTTCGTTCTTGACCATTGATCCTCCATTGTGTTATGTAATACGTACACCAGTCATGGAAAATTTTGGCATCATATTCATGTTGTAACACCTGTTCTATGTTTTCAAATATTTTGTTTGTGGTGATACGAGTAACTGAATGGTTAGTGGAACAAATGCTAAAATTGCCATGCGATGACCTTTTTTTTTTGTAAATTAGGCATTGCATTGAAAAACTAGGACTATGGGAGAGTCATGGTTACAGAAGAAGTAGAGCCGTCTAATATGGGGGTTATGGGACTCCCAATATTAGATTTATTTACTAAGAGTTGATTTTTACTACAAATAGGTGGGGTCTTTTTCCATTCTAAACAGTTTGTTATATTTCTAGCAAATTTGGCTATACAATCAGCCACTAGATTTCTCGATCTAGGGACAAAGACAAAACCCAAAAAATTGCTGCAAAGATTAGCTAGTCTATGAGCTTCTTGCATATAAGCTTTGGCTCTCCAAGAAATGTCTGCATTCTGACCATTAATGTAGCTAAAAAGGCTTTCACAATCCCCTCAATACTGAAGTTTTTTATCTGTTTCTCATTAGCCCAAACTGCTGTTTGCCATATTCCTATAACTTCTGCTTCTTGTGGGTTGAGACCTGCTGCAAGTCCTGCCTTCCCTCCACAGTCTCCTGTTTCATTTCTCAGAATAAAAGCATAAGTAGAAGTTAAAGATTCAGAATTCCAAGTAGCATCAACATTAAATTTCAGTCCTCCTGTACTAGGTGGTTTCCATTTAAAGTTGATTTCTTTTTCTGTGTGTGGTTTAGGGACTTTCTTTTTTTGGTGGACCAGAACTCAATATGTCTAAGTATTTCTAAGTTTAAAATAGAACTGTCTTTACTTTTAGCTTCAAAGATTCTATCACATTTCTCCTTCCAGATGAACCACATTCTTGTGAGTAAAGTTTCCAAGGGGATGTCCTTCCTAGGATTTTTCAACCAGGTTTTACAGAGGTCCAAAATTGTATTAGACTGATCTAAGTTCAAAGAAGCAGGATTAGGGGCAGAAATCCAAATAGAAGAAGCATAGGGACAATGAAAGAGGAGATGTTCAGTGGTTTCAATATCATTATTACACATGGTACACAAAGGAGAAATATCTTTAACTTTACCATAAAGTTTAGCATTAGTAGGCGGTGCATCTTGAAGGCATTTCCAAAGAAAAAGTTTAATTGTCTCAGAAACATTAAGACTCCAGAGAGATTTCCAAAAGGATTCTGGAAGAGATAGACTAGTAATATCCACACCATTTTCATTTAATTTTTCATACATCGACTTAACAGTGAAATCTCCGGATTTAGTTAGAGGGCATCTTAATTGGCCATGCGATGACCTACACCCTGCAAAAGAACTCTAGTGCTTCAATGACTTCTACCCTGTAGCATGTTTAGGCGATCTAGTCAGTTGCATCAGTTAAAGCGCACTAGCTCCTAGTGGATTTTAGGTATGTAAATGTGCATTTGTGTCCATGAAGTTTAAAAGAGTAGATGGGAATTTGTTGATGTGTTAATGAATCATTCATCCAACGGTTAGATCATTCCTGAACTGAATAATGCATGTAGCACAAGTGTCTTGAGGAAAGTATTAAATTCATAGATCTGAACCTTGTTAATGCAACAATATCATCAAGGAGTACAGAAGATAAACAATTGCCAGTGAATTGAATACCAAACGAGAAAAGAAGACTCTCAAGAACTAGCTAAGGTTTTGGTTGTTGGGAATTGTGATTTCTGAGAGAGTTCTTAAAGTTTCTCTCTTGTTTTGTCACATAGGGGCAAGAGCTTACATTTTTCAAAGTGGCTATTATCAAAACCATTTTTCCATTTCGGCAAAATATGTGTAGAATCTAGCTACTGTCATTTATTACAGGATAGATGAAATTAATTTGTGCAGGAAATCATTAATCCTTCCTTATCCAAATGATCCAGAAATCCTTTTAAGTACCCCTCTATTGAAACCATGCAAGTAATATGCAAAGAAGAGACTCTCCTCGGTGAAGAAAAACCCACAAAGAAGTACACAACGAGTGAGGGTCTAGCTACAGAGAGATGAAGACAACAATGAGGTTGTATATGCTGGTGTGTGTTGTAATGGTGGCCATCTTGGCTATGCACACAATGGGAAGTATGGAAGATGATGAGAAAGATTGTGCTGATCAACTAACAACCTTAGCTGCATGCATTCCTTACGTTAGTGGAACAGCAAAGGTACCTACAAAACAATGTTGCGAGGATACTCAGAAGGTTAAGGATGCTAAGCCTAAGTGCTTATGTGTACTCATCAAGGAAAGTACTGACCCTTCCATGGGACTGCCTATTAACACAACATTGGCCCTGAAAATGCCATCCGCTTGCAATATCGACGCCAAACCATCTGAATGCCCAAGTAATTATCTCATCTCTTATTACTTCCGGCATATTCTTTTACGATATATTTTTTTACATGGAACTTGCATGAGATATTCTAGGATGAAAGTCATCTCTTGCAAAGAAATACGATTATTATGCTTAATAACTGTATAATCTTTTGTTTCAGCTTTGCTAAAACTAGCACCAGACTCTCCTGATGCAAAGATCTTCAAAGATCCAAATGCAAAAGAAGATTCAACAAGCACGACAACTTCACCATCGACCAGTACTACTACCCCATCTTCAGACTCTACTCCGACTGGTTCTTCTTCTACAACTTCTGGTTCCGGGACGGATTCTGGTACTTCAAAGACCACTACAACTAGTACAAACAATGGATCAAAAATGAAGTTATTCAACAACGGCATCGTATTTGGTTTGATGTTTTTTAGTTGCGTTATTATGTTCTAATAATGTTATTAGCTTTAAGCACGACTTCTCTTTGTTATTGCGAGACAAAAAAACTCCCCATGGAATTGTTTGTTTCCTCTTGGAGTAGTTTTATTTCCTTTTGCTTCTTAATTTATGTTCTAATAAAGTTTGTACTCTTGTTTCAATTTCCATGATTATTATCCATCTGAGTATTGGATCAATTTTCTTTTTATTTTTCAAACGTAGGATTTATTTATTAGGCAAGGATATCAACTGATATTCTTTGCTTACAATGTCCACAGTATTAGGTCTACCAGTGACAGTTTGTTGGGGGTAAATAGAAGACTCTCCTTCTCTTCTCCAATTTTGGGGAGGGATACTTTGGAATCCCTAATTTCCCCTTCTTTGCCTGTGAGCTCTTCAATTAGCTCTACTACGTGCATTGATCTCAATTTTTGCATTGCATCATCATTTTAAACTCCTGCAACTCAGCCAAAATCTGCTTTCAAAGTCTCAGTCTCTGAATTTATTTTTTCCTCTTTTTCTGAACAACTTTGTTCATTTCCATCCCAAGAAGGAAAATCTTTTACAATTAATCAATATGGATCAAACATAGCTGATCACAAATCAAGCACAAGTACTTATCAACCAATCCCTTTCCCAGAGCTAGTCCCTCCTGGAAGCGGCACAAGTACTTTTCTTTTAAATTTCATTTGAACCTTACTTTCTTAATTTCTCTAATTCCCCTTTAAATTTAAGATTTGGCTTCTCCTTAACTATTAAATCATCTAATTTAATGCTTTAATTTGTTTGTACTGAGTGTGAATTTCCCTGCTTTCTTAACTTTTGAGCCTCTTGTCATGTTTATGATATTCTTGCTCCCCTTTTGCCTTGCATCATGAAAATCCTTGCCCGGAATGTGCAAGGTTGTAGAAATCACTTAACCCAAAATCACTTAACTAATTTGCTTCACAAAGAAAAACCAGAAATCCTCTTTCTTCCTGAAACTAAAAATCAAAGGCCTCTAGTTCGAAAATTAGTATCCTCCTACCCAAAGTACCATATTGTTGACCCTATAGGAACTGCAGGAGGTTTGGTTGTAGCTTGAATAGATGGATTTCACTTTGAAATAGTACAATGGAACATTAATATGATAAATATCATTGTTAAATTCTAACTTGTTTTTATGGCAGTCCTTAGCCAACTAATAAAAACATAGCTTGGAATTTCTTAGAAGAAATCAGCAAACAAGTCTCTCAAAGAACAATGCCTTGGATAGTAATAGGAGATTTTAACATGATTTTTAACCAAACTGAAAAATTAGGTGGTGTACTTTTCAATAAAAAAAATAGTGCTTAATTACTATGCAAATATCCTAGAAAGATCAGGTCTTTATGATTTAGGCTAGACAGGTAATGACTATACTTGGGATAACCACAGGGAAGGGAATCAACATATTCAGGAAAGACTAGATAGAGCAGTGATTAATGCAGAATGGCATAACCAATTCCCAAATGCTTTCCTTTCACATTTAGTAGCAATAGGTTCTGATCATTGGCCATTCTTCTTACCTTAGACTCTAACTTCTCAAAAACCGAATGGGTCTTTAAATTTTATGATACATGGTTAAAAGACTTATCTTGCCTTCAGGTAAGTCAAGGTTCCTGGAGTGACCACACTGAGTTAGATGCATCTACTAGTCTTGTTCATAACCTAAAACAAGTAAGGATAAATCTTGCTGACTGGAAAAAAAACATCTTTGGCCTACCCTTTAGAAAAATAAATAAACTTCTTAAAGAGATTGAAAGATTACAATCCCAGAGAGTTACACTACATCACAAAATAAAATTAAAAATAAGTTAAAAGAACTAGAAGTCCTTTATGACACCCAAGTGGCCATAGCTAAGCAATAGTCCAGGGATAACATAATCGATTTAGGAGAACGAAATACCAAATATTTTCATACAATCACTTTGAGGAGAAGGAAATGGAACACTAAACCAAGTATCACTAATGATCAAAATCAAAATTACTAAGGACATGAAGGAAATTCACAGTACTTTAACTTCCTATTTTCAATCTATTTTTTGTGAAATTTCATCAGAAATAGAGCTGTCAAACCCAATTTTTTCTGATATTCAAGCATCTGTTTCTTCTTCCGATAATGATAGAATTCTAGCTATCCCATCTAATGAGGAAATCTTGTTGGTCCTTAGAAATATGAAACCTAATAAATCCCCAGGTCCTGATGGCTTCCCAGTTAGTTTCTTTATCCACAACTGGCATCTGGTAGGTACACAAGTCACTGAAACTATCCAAAACTTCTTTAAAGAGAAAATTATGAACCCTGACTTAAACATAACTCACCTCTTTCTGATCCCTAAATTAAAAAAACTCTAAAAAACCTAGTCAGTTCAGACCTATAGGACTGTGCAATACTATCTACAAAGTCATAGCCAAATTATTAGCAAATAGAATCAAACCAACTCTAGAAAAAATTGTATCTCCTTTTCAATCTGCTTTTCTATCCTCTAGACAAATCTCAGACAATATCATTTTTTCTCATGAGATCATTCACTCCTTCAAAAAGAAAAAAGTTAAAACTGGAGGTCTAGGTATCAAAATTGATATGTCTAAAGCATTTGATAGTGTTAGAGCATAGATCAGTCAATCTCGCATGCGTTGCTATCTCAAGCATGTTTGTCAATGTTAGTGATCAAAATTATAAGCCTTGATTTCTAGCCTACATAGCTAAGTCTCAGACTAGGATAAAAAAGCGTAGTTGAGCTCAAGGACTTCATGGCGATTCATCATACAACGACGAAGATCTATGCAAGGAACCGTGGAACTTCATCAAAAAAAAGGTATGTGGAGACTTGAACTTATCTATCACTCAAAAGTATATCTCTTCTATCTCCTACTTCTTATGAGACAAAAGTCGTATGCTATATAGACTAGATCATACACATTTGATATTTCGAGTTGAGCATTCATTGCTTATCTTTTATCTCGAAATCGTGTGTTGGTAAAGCGTTCACTTTGATCAAGTTTATCTTCACCTAGTGACGAAATTCATGAAAAGTTTCAATCACTTTGAGAATTACTCTGACGTGAATCGGTTTGTGAATAACGGCTACATAGCATCCTCTGAGAATGTCTCATTGATTGAAATAAGAGTTTAGATTACATAACCATGTATTCCTTGAACCGAAGTTTTCGAACTTTGTTGATCAAGAGAAATCAGGAGGATTGTGGATTTGGCTTGCCAAGTCCGCGAACCCAGTCCGCAAACTTTCGGAAGTTCTCGACCGAGAATTTCTGCTGGATTTTCCAAAACTCGTCTGTGTGCAAAGTCCGCGAACCCAGTACGCGAACTGGCGGAAGTTCTATTTCCGAGAATTTCTACTGAGTTTGGAAAACTCAACCGATTAACTTAAGTCCGCGAACTTGTTTGTGAACTTAAGAGGTTATGATCTAAAGATGTGCTCTGAACATGAAACATTAAATTACTAAGGAATTCTTTATGCAAACCGTGGCTATAATGTTCATGAGCCGATTCAATCGAATCGAATCATCTTTGTTTCAATTGTGTCTTATGTAGTTACATAAGATCTCATAGCAATTGAACAACTCTTTAACTAGTTCATTTGAGTCAATTGAACTAGTTATGGTGAAGAAAAACAAGGTTAATATGAAATGCTCATATGGTTAACCTTTTGGATTACTATGTTGAACCAACATATACATACACGTTTGGGCATGGTTTTCACGAACCCAGTAAACGTCTACCCAAGTGTGTGTGACAAGCTAAGTTTTCGATCTAACGGTTGAGAAATATTAGCTTGAATCTAAATCAGGTTTTCATCTAACGGTGAATAAGGATTGCTTTATACCTAAGGCAAAACCCTGAAGGCTATATAAAGGAGACATCTAGCATTGTGCAAAACTAATCCCCACACGTCTGTGTGCTACTAGTGTGCCCGCTAGAGTCGATCTCTATTAACCTTTGATTTTCTTCTCTAAAATCAGGTTAACGACTTAAAGACTTCATTGGGATTGTGAAGCCAGACCGATACTACTTTATCGTAGTTGTGTGATCTGATCTTGCATATTCTATCGTACAAGTAAAATCGATTGATTGGCTTGAGATCGTGAGAGTTCTCCGATAGGCAAGATAAAGAAGTCACAAACATCTTCGTCTCACTGTTTGTGATTCCTCGACAATCCGCTTGTGTAGTCAGGAAGGATTGTACAGAGGTGATTGATTAATCTAGGCTGTTTTTCGGGAGTATAAGACCGGATTATCATTTGGTTCCTGTTCACCTTGATTTTACATCAAAAGACGGAACAAAACCCAGGGTTTATCTGTGGGAGACAGATTTATCCTTTTATAAACTTTTCTGTGTGAGACAGATCTGTTTATTATCAAGTCTGTGATTCTGGGTTGCAGCAAATCTTGGTTGTGGGTGAGATCATCTAAGGTAATCAAGTGCGCAGTATTCTGCTGGGATCAGAGGCGTCGGAGTACAAATGTACCTTGGATCGGTGGGAGACTGATTGGGGTTCAACTATAGTCCAGTACGAAGTTAGCTTGGAGTAGGGTAGTGTCTGTAGCGGCTTAATACAATGTGTATTCAATCTGGACTAGGTCCCGGGGTTTTTCTGCATTTGCGGTTTCCTCGTTAACAAAATTTCTGGTGTCTGTGTTATTTCTTTCCGCATTATATTTTATATAATTGAAATAATACAGGTTGTGCGTTAAGATCATCAACTTCTCTAATCCAACCTTTGGTTGTTGATTGTAGTTGATTAATCCTTGGACATTGGTCTTTGGTACCGTCCAAGTTATCTCTCTTTGATAAAGACTCAAATATTTCTATTTTCTTGAGTAAAGATCAAATCGAGAGATTGAGATAATAACTCCTTGAGATACTTTTTATCTAGATTGAGTCTGACTGTCTAGTTGATTCTCTAGCAAAGTATTTCGGAGTTAGTCCATACAGATTGCTAATCGAAATATTGGGTGGTGTTGTTAGACCCCCGTTTTTTCAATTGGTATCAGAGCAGGCAAACACGGTAAACCTAATAAGTTTGTGTTTGTTCGTTCCATATAAATTGTCCTATGGGAAATTTCTTTGGAAAACTTGCTCCTGGCATCTGTAACGCACGCCAGAATTCCTTAAAGATTGTTATGGTTAAAACTCTGGGTTCTCATGATAATCTTACTTCATCTAAAAGGGGAGATTTAGATGTTAAGAAGCAATCTGAAGGAAAAAATAAAAGGAAAGAAAAATTGGGAAAACGTTCAATACGCTCAAGGATATGGAACCTCACTAGATTAACTCTTGATCTCTATGAGGAATGCTATCGTGATGGATCAATTGATAAAGATCTGTTTAAAGCGTTCGAAGGCGTTTTTATATTCTTAGAAAAACTTAATTCTGTTAAGTCTAAGAATCTTTCCGAAAAGGGGGTTGGTCGTGTTAAAATTGTTAATACTGAACAACCAAGATATCAGAAATATCCTTCTTCTAGACCAAACCAACGAAGGATAGAAAGCTCCAGCTGCCCTGGCTATCATCATTATTTTGATTATACTACAAGGACTGTTCACACTTATCAACCAGATGTGTCGCATGAGAATTCCTCTGCGCATTATGCCTCTTGGTAACAATACTGGCTTTTCCCAATTTGTACATATCTTGATGTGGGACAAGAAATGGCTCGAGTTGTGTACAATTGTGTTGTTGTTTGGTTAACTTTCTATTACCTCTGTTTTCTTCCACTTTTTGTTGGTTGTTTACCACCTATGTTGAAAGGGCTAAGATTTTTCCTTAAGTCTTGTGGATCACGGTTCGTGTACAACCCAAGCCCATGAATGAGGGATATATATATATATATATGTTGGTGGTCCGTGAACCTTCTCCTTTCTCATCTTCCGTCCGCTACATGAACTAGGGTTTGTGTTTCTCCACCATTAAAGCTTCTTTCAAGAAATCAAAAAGAAGGGTGTTTGAGGTTCTCTTCAAGTAAGTAATATCCTTTTGAGTATCTCTTTATGATGATTTATAGAAGCATGAAAAGGAGTTCTAAAAGCTCAAAATCCTCTAGCTTGAATCCACCTTGTGATCAAAATTCTCTTAGAATTAGGTTTGTGAATGATTCTTGTGCTAGAACTTTTGATAGGATTGCTTCCAAAGGTTTTATTCTAGAAAAGAAATTGGAAACCTTTAGTGGATATGAAGAGGATTTAGCTTGCTTCAAAAAGTTCAATCTTGGGAATATCTTTAATGGCCTCGGAGAAGGTTTTGATTCTCTAACAAGGATTTTCTATGCCAACATTCATGATGTTGATTTTAAGAAGATGGAATTCAAATCCATGATAAATAGAGAAAGGTTTCTAGTTAATAGAGAGTTAATTTCGAGGGTCACCAAAATACCGTTGGGAAACGTACGATTACCTAGACCAAGTGATGAACGTCCTTCATATGATGATATCTCTATTGAACTTTGTGGAAAGAAGGTTGTTTGGAGTCAAGGAAAGTTTCCTACTAATGATCTTAGTATTGCTTTAATGGCGTTTGGAAAACTCGGTATCTCTAACCTTTGTCCCTCCATAATTGAGAATTCTTGGTGGAATTATGAGTTTGCGGAATTGGTCTTCTTCCTTGCATCCGACAATACAGATCTTGATATTTGTGGCTTTATCATCTTTCAAATGATGACGATGACTTCTCACATCAAGATGTTAGGCTATCCTTGTTTGATTAGCCAAATTTGTCGTGATCGTGGACTTGATTTTATTGGAAATTCTCTTGGGGTTCCCAAACTTGTTCGTCCATGTACTTTTCGGCGTATAAGGGAAAATGTTTGCAAGCGACAAAGAGGTACTTCTATTGATGTTGAAGACCCTACCACCTTGAGGCTCATTCAAAAAGTTTACAAGGGTGTGTGCAAGGTAAATGCAAGAGTAAAGTGCTTAATAGATCAAGTGTCGTTAATTGGAACCAAGTGTCCCGAGCTCAAGGAAGAGTTGGATTCAATTCAAGCTACTTGGAAATTGTCCGATGATGAAGGTGATGAGTAATGCATCTTCTTATATGCCTAGTAAGTCTTCTTTTTGGATTAGTTGGAAAAATAACTAGTGCTTTGAATAGCGATGATTGTGACTACACATGACTATTTTTGTTTTCATCTTCTTATGTTATTTTTTAGGTTTATTGGTATTAAATTCTAAAAATATTTGGAGGATGATGTTTATTGCAAAATTTTAATGGTTTGTGATATTGCAATATTTTTATGGGATATGTATTGTTTACGTCCGTGAACTTGAAGGTCCCATATTGCAGTCAAAAGTAAAGTCGTTCATGAATCGGTATTCGTATTGATGAAAGGACGAATGGACTTTTGACATATACAAAAGTTATGCCTATGCAGTCATGTATTTGATGGAAAATAGGATAAAATATTTTGTTCAACAAGGATAAAGTCTATTATGTCGTTATGATGGAAAATATAATAGATCCTTGTATGTTATCCACGGTATTGATCTTCGTTGATCCATTTTATTATGTTTTACCGTGAAGGCTCCATTGTGTGTCTTATGTTGAGCACCTTACAACTAAGTCGATTTACCTTGGCTTTGTTGGTTGTTCCATGAGATGCTATATGTCGAGCATTAGGAACTAAATTAATCAACTAGTTTGGTTATTTAGTTAGTACTCCATATGTTTTCTTTCTTATGTTGAGTACATGTACGGTTAAGGTTGTCATATTCTATGATGAACTTAGTCGGGGTTCCATAAGTTCTTTTATGTTGAGCCCATAATAATTAAATTGGTTACTTCGGTGATTAGTTTGGTTATTTGTATTCCAATTAGATTAATTATAGGTTCTCTTGTAATTAATCTAGTTGAGTTTTCATATATTCCACAAGTTCTTGTGCTGAGTATATGAAAGGCTACACTATCATGTTCTATTGGTTAATGTAGTCGTATATTCCGTAAGGTTTTCCTTATGTTGAGTATTTGAACGGTTAAGTTAGTCATCTCCGTGTGATTGACTTAGTCGTAGCTATGTTAGTTTACTTATGTTGAGCACTTTCAATTAAATTGATCACTTTTGTGGTTTGATTTAGTTGCGTATTCCAATTGAATTAATCATGGGTTTACTTGTGGTTAATTTTGTTGAGCTTTGGATATAGAAAATCATTCCTATGGTTTTTGGTGTCCAATAAAAATCCTTCTTTTCCTTCGAAATTAAGGCCGCTCTTGTTGTTCTCTCGGGAATGACATCAAATGGGGGAGAGTTCTTTTTAACTTGTGCTTAATGGTAATATCTTGTGGGGAGTGCGGTTGTGGAATTTTATAGGGGTTATCTTGTATCTTAAAACTCCTTGATGAATGTTGTTAGATTCGGCTATTAGATTGCATCTAAATTAAGTTGGTATGTATTTTTCTTTTGGTCATGAAATGTCTCTTGTGGAAATTTCATTATGATCCCATTCTTGTACCTTTGCCAATTTTATTGACAAAAAGGGGGAGAAATATTGTAGTTCACACTGCAAATACATATGGTTTTCGGATCATTGTGTAAGGGGGAGTGGTTTCCATGATAGAGATGGAGTATTGACTAAGGGGGTGATACATATCACCGTAGTATTATTGTTAAAGTCATGATACAATTGGACTTTGATGTTATATAATAATACTATGACACTGTATAATAATGATCGAGAATCTCGATTTCTCTCATTGCTATAACTACGGATCTTCAACAACGATGGTGTTAAACTTACAACCTTTGGGGATCATTGGAGTACTTGGAAGGACGAAGATTTCAAGGAACGTTAAATATTAGACTATGGAATAGGAGACACTAAAGTTTATCTTTTTTGTATTCCATATGTATTAATAGTTTTGTCACTAAAATTGACAAAGGGGGAGATTGTTAGAGCATAGATCGGTCAACCTCGCATGCGTTGCTATCTCAAGCATGTTTGTCAATGTTACTGATCAAAACTATAAGTCTTGATTTCTAGCCTACATATCTAAGTCTCGGACTAAGATAGAAAAGTGTAGTTGAGCTCAAGGACTTCATGGCGATTCATCATACAACGACGAAGATCTATACAAGGAACCGTGGAACTTCATCAACAAAAAGGTATGTGGAGACTTGAACTTATCTATCACTCAAAAGTCTATCTCTTTAATCTTCTACTTCTTATGAGACAAAAGTCGTGTGCTATATAGACTATACACATTTGATATTTCGAGCTGAGCATTCATTGCTTATCTTTTATCTCGAAATCGTGTGTTGGTAAAACGTTTCACTTTGATCAAGTTTATCTTCACCTAGTGACGAAAGTCATGAAAAGTTTCAATCACTTTGAGAATTGCTCTGACGTGAATCGGTCTGTGAATAACGGCTACATAGCGTCCTCTGAGAATGTCTCATTGATTAAAATAAGAGTTTAGATTACATAACCATGCATTCCTTGAACCGAAGTTTTCGAACTTTGTTGATCAAGAGAAATCAGGAGGATTGTGGAATTGGCTTGCCAAGTTCGCGAACCCAGTCCGTAGACTCAGTCCGCAAACTGTCGGAAGTTCTCGACCGAGAATTTCTGATGGATTTTCCAAAACTAGTTTGTGTGCTAAGTCCGCGAACCCAGTCCGCGAATTGGCGGAAGTTCTCTTTCCGAGAATTTCTGTTGAGTTTGGAAAACTCAACCGATTAACTTAAGTCCGCGAACTTGTTTGTGAACTTAAGAGGTTATGATCTAAAGATGTGCTCTGAACATGAAACATTAAATTACTAAGGAATTCTTTATGCAAACCGTGGCTATAATTTTCATGAGCCGATTCAATCGAATCGAATCATCTTTGTTTCAATTGTGTCTTGTGTAGTTACGTAAGATCTCATAGTAATTGAACAACTCTGTAACTAGTTCATTTGAGTCAATTGAACTAGTTATGGTGAAGAAGAACAAGCTTAATATGAAATGCTCATATGGTTAACCTTTTGGGTTACTATGTTGAACCAACATACACGTACACGTTTGGGCATGGTTTCACGAACCCAGTAAACGTCTACCCAAGTGTGTGTGACAAGCTAAGTTTTCGATCTAACGGTTGAGAAATATTAGCTTGAATCTAAATCAGGTTTTCATCTAACGGTGAATATGGATTGCTTTGTAACTAAGGAAAAACCCTGATTTGAAGGCTATATAAAGGAGACATCTAGCATTGTGCAAAACTAATCCCCACATGTCTGTGTGCTACTAGTGCGCCCGCTAGAGTCGATCTCCATTAACCTTTGATTTTCTTCTCTAAAATCAAGTTAACGACTTAAAGACTTCATTGGGATTGTGAAGCCAGACCGATACTACTTTATCGTAGTTGTGTGATCTAATCTTGCATCTTCCATCGTACGAGTACAATCGATTGATTGACTTGAGATCGTGAGAGTTCTCCGATAGGCAAGATGAAGAAGTCACAAACATCTTCGTCTCACTGTTTGTGATTCCTCGACAATCCGCTTGTGTAGTCAGGAAGGATTGTACAGAGGTGATTGATTAATCTAGGCTGTTTTTCGGGAGTATAAGACCGGATTATCAATTGGTTCCTGTTCACCTTGATTTTACATCAAAAGACGGAACAAAACCTTGGGTTTATCTGTGGGAGACAGATTTATCCTTTTATAGACTTTTCTGTGTGAGACAGATCTGTTTATTATAAAGTCTGTGATTTTGGGTTGCAGCAACTCTTGGTTGTGGGTGAGATCAGCTAAGGGAATCAAGTGCGCAGTATTCTGTTGGGATCAGAGGCGTAGGAGTAAAAATGTACCTTGGATCGGTGGGAGACTGATTGGGGTTCAACTATAGTCCAGTACGAAGTTAGCTTGGAGTAGGGTAGTGTCTGTAGCGGCTTAATACAATGTGTATTCAATCTGGACTAGGTCCCGGGGTTTTTCTGCATTTGCGGTTTCCTCGTTAACAAAATTTCTGGTGTCTGTGTTATTTCTTTCCGCATTATATTTTATATAATTGAAATAATACAGGTTGTGCGTTAAGATCATCAACTTCTCTAATCCAACCTTTGGTTGTTGATTGTAGTTGATTAATCCTTGGACATTGGTCTTTGGTACCGTCCAAGTTATCTCTCTTTGATAAAGACTCAAATATTTCTATTTTCTTGAGTAAAGATCAAATCGAGAGATTGAGATAATAACTCCTTGAGATACTTTTTATCTAGATTGAGTCTGACTGTCTAGTTGATTCTCTAGCAAAGTATTTCGGAGTTAGTCCATACAGATTTCTAATCGAAATATTGGGTGGTGTTGTTAGACCCCCGCTTTTCAGATAGGGTTAATTGGAGTTTCCTTTTAA
This sequence comes from Papaver somniferum, assembly GCF_003573695.1. Lineage (NCBI taxonomy): Eukaryota > Viridiplantae > Streptophyta > Magnoliopsida > Ranunculales > Papaveraceae > Papaver > Papaver somniferum. The sequence goes on along the minus strand of NC_039364.1, from coordinate 227,038,732 downwards.
ATGCTTTAAAAACTTTTGGTTTCAATGATGAGGTGTGTAAACTAATAGAGCAATGCATTTCAACTACTTCTATTGCTGTGTTGTGAAATGGTAATCCTGGAGAAATCTTTAAACCATCTAGAGGATTAAGACAGGGTGACCCATTATCCCCTTATCTTTTTATTATTTGTATGGAAATTTTTTCTAGACTCCTGCTTAAACAAGAACAAAGTAAAATCCTTTACAGAGTTAAAATAACTCCTAAAAGTGAGCCTATATCTCACTTCTTTTTTGCTGATGATTGCCTCCTCTTTGTCAAAGCTGACCTAGTGGAATGTATGAATCTTTTAGACACAATAGAAACTTTTAGTAAGGTCTCAGGTCTAGTTATCAACTTTGAGAAATCAAGAGTTTTCTTTAGTAAGAAAGTTGAGCCTAAACATCAAAGGATGATATCCAAGCTCCTAAAAATAAAACATATCAATCTAAAAGACCCTTATTTAGGAGCTCCTCTGTTTATGGACAAATCCAAAATAAATACTTTCGCTCCTATTTTGGAAAGAATGGAATCTAAATCCAGAGGATGGAAAAATATTGTTCTTGCTCAATGTTGTGGATCTTTCCTTAATAGAGCAGTGCTTTCTAGCATTCCATCTTACTTAATGGGCTGCTTTGTACTGCCAAAAACAATAACTAGTACGATAAATGCTATACAGAGAGACTTTTGGTGGGGAAAAGAGGCTGGAGGAAAAAGTTTCTATCCTAAAGCTTGGCCAAATAAGGGGGGGGGGGGTTGCCTTTAGGGATGCAAGAAAATTTAATCTAGCAATGATAGCAAAAGTAGCTTGGAGGTTACTAAAAGAACCTAATGTCTTATGGGTCAAAACTCTAGGACCAAAATACTTCAGGAATAAATCCCCCTTTAGGACTAAAGTTAACTCTAGAAGTTCTTGGACTTGGAAATGCATAAAGCAGGGTCTAGACTTAGAGCATAAATGTAACTAAAAATGATGATATTTATGTTAACATTCAGGCAAAGTACTAACCATTTTAACCATACTATTAAAGAAATATCCTCAAAATCTCAATAACTACTAACTTAAAGAGAGGACGACTTATTACCAAAATACAATCACAAAAGATATGTATTTGCAAGTTTCCCTTAGCATATGATTCAAAAAAAGCTCCCATGATCAAGACGTGGTTACACATGGGACTCGCACATATGTATTTGCAAGTTTCCCTTAGCATATGATTCAAACAAAATCTAGCTTCGTGTAAAGATTTCATTAACAAAGAGTGTTCAAGACTACATGAATTGCTCTGCACCATTTATATATTCAACACGCAACACTTAAACGATCGACTAAGGGTAAAACGATCATTTTAATGGATAAGGGCAACAAATCATTTTATAGATCACCTGACTTATCCTGAGATTATACATCTAGCATAGAAAACAATTGAACTTTGACACTCGCTGAAAACAAGTCAAAATTGAAAATAATTGAAAAACCAAATCTCAGTTACAACCAACTGACCTAAAAATTAAACCCAACGAATAAAACAAGGGCATGAAAAGGGATAATACCTGGGTTATTGTTTCGCAAACAGCTACAGTAAAATAAATCCTAGATTAGTGCTTCTAGCTGCAGTAAAATTAATGAAAATCATTAAAATCAAAACCTAATTATCGAAACCCTAAAAGAAAGATGACCTAATTATCTTGCAGAGGTATCAAAACCCTAAAAGAAAGATAACCTAATTAACAATCGTGCAGAGATCTCAAAACCTAATTAAAATCAAAACCTAATTATCAAAACCCTAAAAGAAAGATAACCTAATTATCAATCTTACCAAATGATTACTGGCAGATCTAGATGGAGATTAATGACAGCAAATAATGTCACAACAGAGAGTAGTTGAGATGGAGTTAAGAAACTGAAGAAGAAAGAAGTAAATGGAGATGGAGTTTGGGAGAGAAGAGAGAAAAGAAAATAAGGTTTCTGTGGTGTGGGAAGAGGGGAAAAATGCCGCCAAGGGAGTTTGGGATATCTCGGCATTTAGACGCTCTTTTCACATGATAGTCAGGAGGGTGTTACCTAGTGTTACTCTGCACACGCTATTTTCACACGATTTTTTTCTAGCAGTTACTAATCGTAACCCGGGCTGGGCCGTCACTAAACTAGTCTTATTTCGTAACCGACAGAAAACCGTTACTAAATTTTCGTAACTGAAAATTCCGGTTACGAATTCGTAACGGCTACATGTTGGTTACAAATTTTAGTTACTATTTACTCAAGTGCGCAGAATCCGACGTGGTTCAAGAGGCGTAAGGGACGTAACTGTACCTTGATCAGTGTGAGATTGATTAGGGCTCAACTACATTCCAGACCGAAGTTAGCTTGGTAGTAGGCTAGTGTCTGTAGCGGTTTAATACAGTGTGGTGTTCAAATCTGGACTAGGTCCCGTGGTTTTTCTACATTTGCGGTTTCCTTGTTAACAAACTTTCTGGTGTCTGTGTTATTTCTTTTCCGCATTATATTTTGTTATATAATCGAAATTTCACAGGTTGTGCGTTGAATCGATCAATTGGTAAATCCAACCTTTGGTTGTTGATTGAAATTGATTGATCCTTGAACATTGGTCTTTGGTACAGTTCAAGTTATTTCTCTTATATTCAATTGGGCTCGCAAATTCCTATTTGTTGATTGCAGATTGAATTGAGAAATTGAGATACAACTCTTGGATATACTTTTCTTGAGATTGAGTCTGACTGTCTAGTTGGTTCTCTCAAAAGTATATTAGAGTTTTTCCATACAGATTGCTAAGCGGAATATTGGGAGTTATTTTTAGACCCCTGCTTCTTCAATATGTATCATTCCCCCTTAGTCAATACTTCATCTCACAATGAAAACCACTCCCTCTTACGTAATGATTCGTAAACCGCTCCCCCTTACATAATGATCCATAAACCATATGTATTTGTAGTATGAACTACACAATAATTCTCCCCCTTTTTGTCAATATAAATTAGCAAAGGTACGAAAACTAACTAATTTATTCGTTGGATCATAATGAAATTCTCATAGAGATACTTCATGACTAAAAGAGAACATATCAACTTTGTTTCGATGATTTCACATAGTCAAAAATTAGTGTATTCATCAAGGAGTTTACAAAGATACAAGATAACTCCTACAATATTCCACAACCGCACTCCCCACAAAGATTTGTCAATTAAGCACAAGTTCAGTTAAGAACTCTCCCCCATAAAATGTCATTCCCGAAAGAACAACAAGAGCGACCTTACTTTTGCAAGAAAATAAGGATTTATTTGACATTAACAAATCACATGAAACATGAATTTGTATCCAGAAAATGCAATTAAATTAACCATAACGGAACCTCAATGGTTAATTTAATCGGAAATGCTCAACACAAGAAAACTTACGGAGTCGTACAGTACTTTCATATAGAAGTGGATCAGGGAAAGATCAATACTATGGAATATTCAAAGATTCATTCTATTTTTCATCAGTATTTGGATAATTATACCATATACTTATTCTTTTACATCAAAAGTTCATTCTTCCATCAATATTTGCATAATGACACAATAGACTTAACTTTTGACATATATGGGACAATCATAGTTGACGGACGTAAACACACATATCTCATAACATTATTTGTAATATATAAAACCAATAAAGATTAATATTGCAAAATCATCTTCCAAATAAACTTTAAACTTTAAATAAATAAATCTAAAAACATTGCAAGATGAAAATCGTAGGCAATAGCTATGTATAATCACAATATATGCTATTCGAAACCTATTTATCCTTCTTTAAAACACCAGAATAAATTCCTATATGAAGTTTCCTAGACATTGTAGAGCTTTCTCAGGGAATCTACTGAGAATTCCTTCTCATTATTGAAGAACTCATTGATTACGGGACCATTTAATTCCTCTAGATTTTCAGAAATATCATCTAACTCACTAAGTTCTCTTTTCAGTTCACACAAGGTGTCCTTTGTCAGAGATAACATTTTTTCATAGTGAGCTATCCTTTCCAAAGAGAACATGATTTGAGATTTTAAATCATTTCTTTTACTTATGAAATCCTTCACCATAGCCCTAAAATTACTATCATCTAGACAAATAGACAAAAAACAGTTAGAGGAAGAACCCATTTCATCATTTGTAGATTTCTCCTTTTTCTTCCTTGAAGATTGAATTCCTTCACAAAGATACACATTAACTGCTTCTACTGCATCTCTTTTTGTGGTACCTCTAGTTACAGGATCCATAAAACTGTATCTTTCAAAGAGAAAGGAGTGAAGGGCATTTTGATCACAAATGAATATAAACAGAGTACCAGATAACTAAAACCTAAACAAAAACTTTGAAAAAGTCTTCACGGTTTACGATCCATTATCTATTTTTGATAAGAAAATATTCAATTGCAAATCTTAACTTAAATAATCTTAAACTACCAAGGATAAGAAATTAACAACTATACAAGACTTGAGATACCTTGATGCAATCCTCATATTCTCAAGTTAATAATAAGGATGCAAACATCACTATAATTAAATAGTGATGGAGTGAGCAGAATGCTCACATCTTGTGTCACCTGGTGACTTATCAAGGTTTGTTGCATAAACAGATTTCTTACCTCGTTTGACTCTGGTTCTGTTAGAGCACTGCTCGGTCGAACTCGCAAGCGTTGCTATCTTAAGGTTGTTTGTCAAGTTTAGTTGTCAAAACTATAAGTCTTGATTTCTAGTCTACTTATAGCTAAGTCTCGGATTATGATAAAAAGTGTAGTCGAGCATTACACTTCATGACGTTCATCGATTGAAGACGAAGAACTACTAAGGGAAGCTTGTGAAACTTCATCAACAAAAGGTATGTGGAGACTTGAACTCATCTATCACTCAAGAGTCTATGTATTTTATCTCTTATTTGAGACAAAAGTCGTATAACTATATAGACTTCGATTATACACATTTGATATTTCGAGCTGAGTTTAACTCGTTTATATATTTATCGAAATATGTGTTGGCAAGCTTTCGATTTAACCAAGTTCATCTTATATTCTTGACGAAAGTCAAAAGATGATCATGTGAAAATCGCCTTGTAACATCTTACATGATTTGTGTGAGACAGTCATTTGATGTAGACTCAGAATGTTTCGTGTTGATCATTCGATCATTTGAAAATTGCTTTAAAGCTAATAATTTGTGTGAGACAGCTATTGTCGTCTTCCAAGAATGTTTCAATGATTTAAATGGGTGTTTAGAATGATTAACCATGATTGGATATAAACACAGTATGCGTACTTGCATATGTATAATCCAAGACCGGCAATCAAGTATGCATACCCGTATGCGTACTGGTTGGTCAGGTGAAGTCCGGGAGCTATAATATGCATACTCGTATGCGTTCCGGCGAAGTCAGTTGAAGTCCGGGAAATTTAGTATTCGTACCCGTACGCGCACTATATTCAATTGAGTTCGGATGTGAACGACAATATGCTTACCAGTTTGCATACTGGCGAACACATTCCAAGTCCGACTACTTAGGTACGCGTACCCGTCTGCATACTTGAGTAGGTAATGCTCTAAAATCGGTTTGTTCATGAACTAATACATCTATAGATAAGGAATGCAATCTTTTGCAAACCGTGGCTATAATGTTCATGAATTGATTCGAGTGAATCAAAATCGATTTTGCTTCAATTATGTCTTGTATATTTCTATGAGAATATAAACAATTGAGCAGCTCTATAACTAGTTTCATTTGAGTCATTTGAACTAGTTATGGTTAAGATGAAATATGGTTGATATGAAAGTGTTCATATGGATAACTTCGCTTAACTATTGTTGAGACAACAAAGGTGTACACGTTTAGGTAAGGTTACTCTAAATGAAGTCACTTTTCATTTTTGTGTAACAAGCTAAATTCGATCTAACAGTTGAATGATATTAGCTTGAGTTTAATCAGGTTTTCATCTAATGGTGAATATTGAATGCTTTGTTACCAAGGTAGCATTGATTGCAAACCCTAATTTGAAGACTATATAAGGGAGAACTTTAGCAACTGTGAAACCTAATCCCCACACCTCCTGTGTGATACTAGTTTTGACTAGAGTCGATTCTCCTTTAACCTTAGGTTTTTCCAAAACCCTGTGGGTTAACGACTTGAAGACTTCATTGGGATTGTGAAGCCAAACCCAATTATTTTCTAGTTGCGTGTTCTGATATTGTTGTTTTCTATCGTGATTGAGTACTATATTCTCTAAGATTTTCTCGAGATTTAATCTCCGATAGGCAAGATAAAAAGTAATCACAAACATCTTCGTCTCATCGTTTGTGATTCCATAATATCTTGTTTCGCTACCATATGATTAAGATTATTGTGAGGTGATTTATATTTGTAGGCTGTTCTTTAGGAATATAAGTTTGGTATATCAACTGGTTCCTGTTCACCTTGATTTATCAAAAGACGGAACAAAACTCGTAAGTTTATCTGTGGGAGACAGATTTATCTATTCAATAGACTTTTTTGTGTGAGACATATTGGTTTATCAAGTCTTCGACTTTGGGTCGTAGCAACTCTTAGTTGTGGGCGAGGTCAGCTAAGGGAATCAAGTGCGTAGAGTCCTGTTGGGATTCAGAGACGTAAGGAGCGCAACTGTACCTTGATCAGTGTGAGATTGGTTAGGGATAAACTACATTCCAGTCCGAAGTTAACTTGGAGTAGGCTAGTGTCTGTTGCGGCTTAATACAATGTGGTTTTCAAATATGGACGGGGTTTTTCTGCATCTGTAGTTTCCTCGTTAACAAAAATTTTGGTGTCTGTGTTTTCTCTTTTCCGCATTATGTTTGTTTATATAATTGAAATATCACAGGTTGTGCGTAAGTTCAATCAATTGTGAATCCAAACTTTAGTTTTTGATTAAATTTATTGACACTTGGATATTGGTTTTTGATACCGTCCCAGTTATTTCTTATATTCAATCGGGCTCGCAAATTCCTATTTGTTTGATTGCAGATTGAATTGAGAAATTGAGATATAAATCTTTGATGTACTTTTCTTAAGACTAAGTCTGACTATCTAGTTGATTCTCTTGAAAGTATATTGGAGTTAGTCCATACAGATTTTTAAGCAAAATATTGGGTGTGGTTATTAGACCCCCGCTATTTCAGGTTCTCTTAGACTTCTTCTTGTCTTCAGGAGTTCCCTGTTGATTACTCAAAACCATATTCATATTTTGCATGTCATTCTGAAGTTTGGAAATTCGTTTGTTGTTCCTCTTGAATTTCCAACACTTACTTTGAACATGATTTGCATTTCCACAAAACATATACTTCAGTTCGTTTTGCAGATTTGACTCCTGTTTATCACAACATTTAATATCCATAGTTCCAGAACTGGATGGAACAAAGGAATTATTTGTGCTCACAGTCTTGATTTTGAACCCTAAACCATTTGTGTTTCCAAAGATTTCTGACCGAATAACATTGCTAAAATCTTGTCAGAGCTTCCAGATAACCTTCGCAGGTCACACTTAAGTAATTTATTTTTCTTTTAAAGATAGGGTTCTGATGATGATTTAAGTTTCTTCAACTTCATTTTTAGTTGAAGATATTCTTCGTGAATTTCTTCATTTTTATCCAAGAATTCAAAAATCTCAGTGTCAGACTCGCATTCTGAATCGGAATTTGAGATAGTAAAAGTTTCTGCGACGAACGCTGAATTTTTTGTGCAAACTTCGGAAGTATACGGATTGAGCAACTAAATTGATTTCCTTTGTATTGAATCATCTGAAGCATCAGAGAGAGAGAGAGAGAGAGACATTTCTCAGATCTTTTGCTTCTTCTCACAATATCCTTGATCTTTTGTAAAATCAATGACCTGTCAAGATCAATATGATTTGAACAACATGCATCAGCCTAAGACAAGTAAGGAAGAGTACTTTTGTTGGTCACAACATTGAACGTCGATGTTCTGGCTGTGTTCTGATCATGATCAAGAACTCTTAACTTTCCAATGAGTGAGTTCTGGAAAGAGTATCAAGGTTATTTCCTTCAACGATGGCATGTTTCTTAGGATCGTATTTGACTGGCGACGATCTGAGAATTTTCATCACAATGTCCTTTTCAGGAATAGTCTTACCCAATGCAAAAGATGCATTAACAATTTCAGACACTTTGTGACTAAACTCATCAAATGAATCCTTATCAGCTATACGCAGGTTTTCCCAATCAGAATTTAGGTTTTGAAGCCTAGCTTCTTTCTCAGAGGAATTTCCTTCGAATACAGTTTCTAAGATAACCCAGGCTTCTTTAGACTTAGTGCACGCAGACACATGGTGCTAAAGATCTGGGATAATGGCATAGATGATAGCATTTAATCCGTCAAATTTTTCTTTGCAGCGAGAATCTCGACAGGATCATATGTACCAATATCCTTTGGAACAGCTGCATCGCCTTATTTAACAACCGGAGGATCATAGCCATTAACTACACGAAACCATGATTGAAAATCACGTGCTTGAAGCAAGGCACGCATAGTAATTTTCTATCATAATTAATTCGAGCCATCGAAGACTGGTGGTACGTTTATAGAGATAGCGTTTCTGTCCATAGAATCAGATTGCTACAAACACAGACTTATGAGGTCTTAAACGTGTTTGCCTGCTCTGATACCAATTGAAAAAGCGGGGGTCTAACAACCACACCTAATATTTCGTTTAGGCAATCTGTATGGACTAACTCCAATATAATTCCAAGATAATCAACTACACAGTCAGACTCATTTAAGGAAAATATATCTCAATTTCTCAAATCAATCTGCAATCGAAAAGATAAAAATCTGCGAGCCGGATTAGTAAGAGAAATAACTTGGATGGTACCAATATCCAAGCGTCAATCAATTTCAATCAACAACCAAAGGTTGGATTCATCAATTAATTGAACTACGCATAACCTGTGATATTTAAATTAGATAGAAAATATACTGCGGAAAAGAAATAACACAGAAACCATAAGTTTTGTTAACGAGGAAACTGCAAATGTAGAAAAACCCCGGGACCTAGTACAAATTTGAACACCACACTGTATTAAGCCGCTACAGACTCTAGCCTACTACAAGTTAACTTTGGACTGGAATATAGTTGAGCCCTAACTAATCTCACACTGATTAAGGTACAGTCGCGTTCCTTACGCCTCTTAATACCAATATGACTCTATGCACTTGATTCCCTTAACTGATCTCATCCACAACTAAGAGTTGTTACGACCCAAAATCGAAGACTTGATAAACAAATCTGTCTCACACAGAAAAGTCTATTGAATAGATAAATCTGTCTCCCACAGAAATACCTACAAGTTTTTTGTTCCGTCTTTTGATAAATCAAGGTGAACATGAACCAATTGATACACCGGAATTATATTCCCGAAGAACAACCTAGTAATATCAATCACCTCACAATAATCTTAATGGTATGGTAGCGGAACAAGATATTGTGGAATCACATAGAATGAGACAAAGAGATTTGTGATTACTTTTTATCTTACCTATCAGAGATTAAATCTCGAACAAATCTTAGAGAAGATAGTACTCAATACAATAGAACAAAGTAAGATCAGAACACACAACTATAGAGAAAATAGTTGGGTCTGGCTTCAGAATCCCAATGAAGTCCTTAAGTCGTTAACCTATAATGGTTTTAGGAAAAACCTAGGTTAAAGGAGAATCGACTCTAGTCGCAACTAGTATCACACATGAGGTGTGGGGATTAAGTTTCCCAGTTGCTAGAGTTCTCTCTTATATAGTCTTTAAATCAGGGTTTGCAATCAACGCTACCTTGGTAACAAAGTATTCAATATTCACCATTAGATGAAAACCTGATTAGAGTCAAGCTAATATCTTTCAACCATTAGATTGTCTTAGCTTGTTACACACAAATGAAATGTACCTTTATTTAGATATGGGTAACCGTACCTAAACGTGTACACTTGGTTGGCTCAACAATAGTTAATCGAAGTTAGCCATATGAACACTTTCATATCAACCTTGTTCATCTTAATCACAACTAGTTCAAATGACTCAAATGAAACTAGTTATAGAGTTGTTCAATTGTTTATATTCTCATAGAAGTATACAAGACACAACTGAAGCAAAATCGGTTTTGATTCACTCGAATCAACTCATGAATATTATAGACACGGTTTGCAAAGATTGAATTCCTTATTATATAAATGTATTTGTTCATGAGTATGTAAACATACATAACTGATTCGAGAACTTAACTCACTCAGGTATGCAAACAGGTACGCATACCTAAGTTCCCGGACTTGGTCTTGTTCGCCAGTATGCAAATGGGTATCAGTACACCATTTTTAGGAATTCGCAACAAAGATTCGCAACGGCAATAGGTCGGTCGCGAAATTTCAGTTGCGAATCTTAGTTGCTAATATTTCGCAACGGGTTGGTGCCGTTTCGAATTTTGCAACCTCACACGGAAGGTTGCGAATTGCAATCGCGCTCAGTTCAAGTGTGCGAACCACTTGCTTGGTCGGAACACTAGAGATGATAAACACGCCCCAGTCAAACTTCGGTCAAGACTACGTTTTTTTCCACCCTTAATCCAAGTCTAGGGTATATCCCACCCTTAGTCGAATTCTATCCTCATTTTTTCTCCGCCAAAACCAGAGAGACTCAGCTCTCCTTCCCTCATCTCCTCCATCTCCATCTCGATAAACTAGAGAGATTCAGCTCCCATCTCCATCTCTATCATCGTGTAGATCTGTATACAGGTACAATTTTTGACATAGTTTTTAGGGTTTATAGATTTCGATTTCTAGGGTTTCAGTGATTTCTAGGGTTTCAGAGATTTGATTTCTAGGATTTAGAGATTTTGATTTAAGTTTATCGAATCCTAGGGTTTCATTTAAGTTTTTCGTTTTTAGGGTTTAATGCTTGATTTCAGTTTTTTGATTTCACTTGTGAATCTGATTCTTTCAGTTTCAGTTTTTTTTTATTTCTTTTTTTCTTTCCATTTTATGGTTGGTTGTGTATCTGAATCTAATACCCCCTTTGTTTTTTTCATGTTAGGGTTTGTCAAGATTGAAGAACTGGTCAGAGTTGGTTCAGGAAGAACTAAGAAGGTATATCCAACTATGAAATTGTTGTGGTTATTTTATATTTTATTTTCATTTTATGGTTTCTTGTTTATCTGAATCTAATGCTTTTTTTCCCCATGTCTAGGTTTGTCAAGATTGAAGAACTGAAGTTCAGTTCATTAGAGTTTGAAGAAGAACTGGTGAGAATTGGTTTAGGAAAACTAAAAAGGTATATCCAACTGTTTTGTTTATTTTGGTTCCTTTTATATTGTTTAGCTGAAGTTTAATAGAATCTCATTGAGCATGATAAAAATGGTCCCAGTGGTGAATCGCAAAAGCTACTTGTAGCTCATTATCTCTTTGTTGAGAGGATTTTTCTGTCGTTAACCTAAGGGCTTCGGCAACCCTACCACTAGGATTCAGTTGAAGCTACATGTTAGAATTGAATTGGTATACTTAAGGAAATTTTGTATAATCTCTTAACTTAGAATTTTTTATAAGTTGTATGGTCTGAACTTAAGAATTTTTATAAGATTTTGATTTTTATAGAATCTCATTGAGCTTGATAAAAATGGTCCTAGTGGTGAATCGCAAAAGCTACTTGTAGCTCATTCTCTCTTTGTTGAGAGGATGGTTATGTCGTTAACCTAAGCGCTTCGGCAACCCTATCACTAGGATTCAGTTGAAGCTACATGTTAGAATTGAATTGGTGTACTTACAGAAATTTTGTATAATCTCTTAACTTAGAAGTTTTTATAAGTTGTATGGTCTGAACTTAGAAATTTTGTATAATTTCTGAACTTAAAGATTTTTATAAGTTTGTATGGACTGAACTTAATAATTTTTGTAAGTCCGATTTCGATTTTGATAGAATCTCGTTGAGCATGATAAAAATGGTCCTAGTGGTGAATCACAAAAGCTCATTGTATCTCATTCTCTCTTTGTTGAGGGGATGTTTCTGTCGTTAACCTAAGGGCTTCGCCAACCCTACCGCTGGGACTCAATTTCATGGAATGGATTTAGTATAGTTTTAAATTATAGTATTTTTTTGATTAATCTTATGCTGTGTACATATCAAATTCTCATAGGTACATGTTAGAGTTGTAGTAGATATCATATCAAAAAATGTTGCTGACATGTATTGATGTAGTGTACATATACTCTCTGAATTTTAACATAGATACTGTCTTTAGGGTATGTCATCTACGGTTGATAAGGGATGGATGAAATGTCCTTGTAAGTCTGTTTAGTACATAAAAGGTGTTAGGTCATTTATAGAGTTTGTTAATAGAAATGGTGGCGGAAATACCTTATTCTCATGGCCTTGTAGTAGATGTAAGAATAGTAAAGGATTGGGGCCACTTGGTGAAATTTCATTGCATTTGCTTAAGTATGGTATTCTTTCTACATACACGACATGGCGTTTTCATGGGGAAAAGTTAGAAGTAGCTGAGAATGTAGAAAATGTTAATGTAGGAGATGTAGTTGTTGATCCTGCTATATGTGAGGGTGAAAATTTAGGAGATGTTGTTGAGGATGATGGTGCTGTTGTAGTAGATTACAATATTAGAATAGATAGTGGGGTTCATAATGATGCTGGAACTAGGAAAAGGAAGAAAAAGGAATATGTCTATGAGCATGCAAAAGAACCGTTGTATCCGTTGTGTCCTAAAGGAGTGATAGCATTGTATGCTTCTATCAAGTTGAATCACATAAAGACACAATATGGGTTTTCTGATAACGGTATAACTGCAATCTTAGAGTTGATGAAGGAGTTGCTTCCCGAAGAGAATACACTTCCATCTAAGTACCCAGAAGTGAAAAAGATGATCAAAGATCTAGGAATGGATTATATAACATATGATGCATGTGTAAATGACTGTGTTTTGTATTGGAAGGATCATGCATCGCTGGTGAAGTGTCCTGTTTGTCAAGAATCTAGGTATAAGAAGGTTTTTAATGATGAGAGGAAGCTTACTATTGTTGCTCAGAAGACGGTTAGACATTTTTCGCTGATTACAAGGCTGAAAAGGTTATACAGCGAACCATGGATCGCGGAGGAAATGACTTGGCATTCTAGAGCAAAGTCGGATATAAACGTCATGCGTCATCCCATCGATTCTTCAGCTTAGCGATGTGCAGATAGTTTTTCGCCAGAGTTTGCCAAGGAACCAAGGAATGTTACACTTGGGATATCAACTGACGGTTTCAATCCGAATGGGTGTTTCGGTCTTGCACACAGTTGTTGGACGGTGATTATTTGTATTTATAATTTGCCTCCTTCGTTGTGTATGAAACGGGAATTCACTTTGTTATCGTTGCTGATATCAGGCCTAAAAACACCCGGTAAAAACTTTGATGTTTATTTAGAAATACTGGTAGATGAGTTGAAGAAGTTATGGGATGGCGTACTAGCATTTGACGCTTTCAGCAAAACTGAATTTTTGATGAGAGCTCGGTTGTTGTGGGCTATTCACGATTTTCCAGCGTTAGGGACTTTAGAGGGATGTGTAACTCATGGATATTGTGCTTTTCCTACTTGTGGAGAAGGCACTGTTGCGGATTATCTGCCATTTACTAAGAAGATCTTCTACAGGGGACACCGAAGATGGCTACCATCGAAGCATAAGTATCGCGATGATAGGACAAATTTCGATGGACGTGTGGAGCATGGTACAACTCCATAGCCACTAACAGGGCTGCAGATACAAGAGATTGTAGGTAATCTCAGTTCCAAGAAGGGCAAGAGAAAGCAACCATCACAAGCAAGTCTCAAACGTAAAAGGAAAGTTGATACCATCAAGGTTAGTCCTCTGTCCTGTCTTCATTTGATTAACTAGAATGAGCTATGTTGTTTGCTTAGCTTAAACTTTGTTTAAATGGATTGATTCTAGGGGGATGCTATATAGGTACCGAGTTTTTCTATTACAGTGATGAGCATATTAAGATATTTGAACCTATATTGAATCGTTTGAAATTCAGTAACTTGACCTTTGTTCTTATGTTATCTATTTTCAGGAACTTGAAGATGACGTCGATGTTGAAGATGAGGTTAATGACCATTCTCTGTTCACCCGAAGATCTATTCTCTTTGATTTGCCAAATTGGGGTTCAAATGCGATTCTCCATATTATAGATGTCATGCACACAAAGAAGAATATAATGGAGCATCTTCTGAATACTATGATGGGAAAAACAAGTCAAAAGATAGTCCTGCTTCACGTCAAGATATGGAAGATATGGGGATAAGAAAGAAGTTGTGGTTGAAAGAGGATGCTGAGACTGGTAGAAAAACAATGGAAAAAGGATCATTTGAGATGACGAAGAAGGAGAAAATTGACTTTTGTACAGTTTTGAAGAATCTAAGGGTACCTTCCGGTTTCTCTTCAAATCTTCGCAACTGCGATAGTGTTAATTCTCCGGAGCTAAGGAATTTCAAATCTCATGATTACCATGTAGTAATGCAGCATTTGCTTCCGCTGCTGGTTCATACTGCAACATCGCTACCTAAAGAGCTACGAGTTTCTCTTCTCCAGATCAGCATCTTTTTCAACATCTAGTGCGCGAAGGTTGTAAACCGAGAACATCTGCTAAAAGAAAAAGCCAGCCTTGTAGAAGCAATATGTGTTCTGGAGAAACATTTTCCTCCGTCGTTCTTTGTTATCAGTATTCACCTGATGATTCATCTAGCAAATGAAGCTTTAATCTCCGGTCAGGTGAGATTCAGGTGGATGTATCCCTTTGAGAGGTAAAATTTCACAACTGACTTTGTTGTTTAATTAATGTCTATAACCTGAGTAATGTCTAGAACTTGAGTAATTGATAATGTTGTTTAATGTATATAGCTTGAGTGTTGTCATGTCCTAACAGACTTTGTTGTTTAATTGATACTTTTTAGGTTAATGAAGGGTTTCAAAGGGTTGGTGCGCAATAAAAGGTATATTGATGGGTGCATCGCAAGAGGGTATACGCTGCGAGAAGCAAGCTTGTATGGAATGGAGTGTCTGTCAAAGGATGGTGATGGTACTCATAAGCATAGTCGCCGGTCATTTTTTGATGATGATGATGAGTTTGCTGATGAGATGCCTTTAAGTAAACCTAGGGATATTATTCTAACTCAGGTGCAGTTTGAACAAGCTCGCAAATGGCTTCTCTCTAAGTATGATGGATTAGATGATTGGCAAAGGTACATATTTTTAATTTTACACCTTTAAGTACGATGGTTGCAATTTTAATTTTTAAACTTTGAGATGTTATATGTCTATCGATATAATTGTTTTGAATTATCTTTTAATTGTAGGAAGTATGAATCCTATGTTAATGGTTAGAGAAACTGTCCCTCAAAGAGTTTTCTTTTGTAGTTACGCGAAGAGGTAACATATTATCCTAAATTATGTACCTTGACTCTCTTTCTCTAATCTATGTAATTACAATTCATTTTTACTAATTAGATTGATTTCACACATGTTCTATTGCAGTTGTTAGAAGCTAATGAAGCAAACCAACACTTTGCGACTAGCGCATGGACCTCTCTTCAAGGCACAGTCGTGCAAGAGATACCAAGTGAATGGATTTACTTTCTGTGCTGAAGATTACGAGGGATTGGTTGTGTCACAAAACAGTGGTGTGTTGATGAAAGCTATTACAAGTTATAGAGCGAAGTCAACGGACACAAATTACAAGGAAACAGAAATGACCTATTATGGAGTCATTAGGAAGAGTATCAATCTGAATTTTATGGAATTTGAAGAAACTGTATTTTATTGTGATTGGGTGAAGGTTGAAGACAAGACTAATGGGTGCAATGTTGATGCAATTACAAAATTGATAAAGGTTAACTTGTCCAAGATGAAAAGCATTGATGGAATTATGGATGAACCATTTATTCTTGCATCTGAAGCGACACTAGTTTTCTACTCAAAGGATCTGTCTGAAAAAGGGTGGTCTTTGGTGTTGCATTCATCGCAAGGATTGACTTCCTCTATATATAATATTGAAATTCATAGTATTTATCAGTCAGCTCTTACTGACAATGAGAGTTTAGAGAAGCTTATATGTGTCGATTCTGTGGTTTAAAGCTGTGTGATTAGGGATCTTTTTCTGACATGTGACAATGATAGTTTAGACTTGCTTGTTTGTGTTCTTTTTCAAATAAATTTTGTTTTATAAGTTGCGGATTATCTTATAAGTTCTGTTTGTTCTCTTTTCTCATGATTTATGTGTTATCACTTGCGCATTCTTTATAGCTTCTGCTTGATATGTTTTACTTCTTTCTCACATAGAACTTGGTTGTTACTTTGCAGGTTATTATGGCAGCAATGGAAGTAGATGAGAATGGGCTTCCCATTTCCGCAAATGCAGGTCAATACGGCCACCTGAAAGGCGCCTTGACTCGTATTAATGTCCCATCTCATTCAAAACATGGAAGCATGTGCACCATTCTTACAAAGATAATATTTGGAAGGAACTGCAGGTTCATATTTCTGTTCACAGTTTTTATTAAGATATTTTGTTTTTGGTGATGATTTGATTCTCTCCTTACTGGTTTGATCGCTAAAATGATGACATAAATGTATTATGTATTAGCTAGCTCTACATACATTCTAAATAACTCTTTTTGCTCAGAAAGTATATCCTTTACCCGAGGCTTGTAAGATTAACGTGGTTAAGTCGATGGATCCTATATGGATGAGACGCAAGCATGAGTTACGATATGCTTATTATGATCTGTATCCAACTCACGAGCAAAGGATTGCACATTTTCCTCCTGGTGTACCGGAAGAGGAGTGGATGGAATTCTGTTTGAATGAAAACACTGTTAAATAACAGGAAAGTAGAGATGAGCACAAGAGGAAGCGACAACTATATGACCACTCTCACACCACCGGTCGTAAACCTCATTCTTTGATCAAAGCTGAACTGGTATGTATATTGATTTCAGTATATGTCCATTATGATTAGTCTTATCCTTCTTTAGATTGATTCATACAAATCGACTCGTTATATTGGTAGGAGCGCGAGAATCCTGATGCGGAAATCACCACCTCTGATGTGTGGATTAAAGCTCATACTCAAGAGGGAGGGGTAATTCTACCTAGTGCGCAAAAAAACTTTGTGAGTCGGCTTGTGTTTCATCTGAATTTTAGTACTCATATGTATACTATCTACTAGTCATTTATATATTTTATATCTGACACATCCACTGTTATGCTCAACATGGCAGGATGAGCTTAAGAAGGTGCAAGAAGATATCAACCAGAAAAAAGCTGCGGGTATTCCTGTACCAGACATAGATGTAGTGACTAAAGCTTTTGGGAAGGAATGTAGAGGACGGGTTCGTGTTGTTGGTCTTGTTACTCGTACAAAATATGATTGTTCTGCTCCTGCGCGTGCCAAAGTACAAGAATTGAAATCCAAGGATGGAGCTGTCAAGCATCAGTTGGAGGAGCTAACTACCAAGGTGGAGGGTCTGATCACAACTTTAGGATCAGTATGTAACATTGTGAAGCGGTAGTAGCCACCTGGGTGAATATCAAACCCTGTTAAGTATACTTCCTTTGCTTATGCTTATCATATTGAGTACAAACTTATGGATATTAATCTTTTTTATATAATCACTTTTGAGGTACTAGCTATGTTGTTCATTATGTTGCTACGGACTCCGCTGTTGGTGACCTTACTCCGGTAAGTCTTTGTTGAGATATTCGGTACAATATCATTTGCATCGTATTCATTAAGCCATTGGGTGTGGTGGGTTGTCTTAACTTGTATGTATTTTTTGTTCCATTTGTGCAGTTCACACTTTTGTCAGACTTGGAAACATCTCTCGAAGCTCTTAAAGATAAGCTCTTGTGAATGTGCATTGATTGTTAATTAGTAAAGATAGTTCCATGGATTTAATGAATCTTTCTTATGTTTTCATCTGCAGCTAAGTGTTACCATTAGCATCCCCAGGGCAAGATGAATTTGTTTTCCAACCACACACTTATCTGGGAAGGTATATTGTTGCTAGTTTTGCAGTCTTATTTGATAAAGAATAAAGTTTGCTATTTCGTACTTGCATAAAGAATAAAGTTAGTTTTGGAGTTTTATTTGAAATTGATTTCACTTCTTGGCATGCAGATTAAGCCTGAAATGTGCAGATATGAAGTCATGTCAACTAAAATTGAAATGCGCCTTGCTAAAGTTGAATCAATCAACTGACATCTCTTGAATATACCAGGGAAAATTCAGTTCAACAGAAATTGAACTCGCCACCAGGTAGGAAATTAAGCTTGTTGTATGTCTTACATCCTAGGTTGTTAGAAGAATTGTGATTTGTTGCATTAACTTTTATGAAACTGAATAATTTAATCTGTGATTAGTTCTACCGTAGAAAGACAACTAATTCTAGGGATTAATACCTTAGTTTTTATCGAATTATCTATCCTCAAATTTCCTTGGATACGCGGCAAACTTGTTTTTCACCGCTGTCTGTTATAAGGGAAAAGAATAATATTGAAATTGAAGTCATCTAGTATAGATTAAGTGGTGGATTTGATTACCCTGACACCCTAGTTATCTGCCTAATTAGAGTACTCTTTGCTTCTGCATTTGTGTGTGTATTAAAACCCTGTTAATCTTCTAGCCGTATAGGAAAACAAAACCCGCTTGTGGTTACTCTTTTTTATAAGTCAGTTATAGTAAATAGCTTCAACTCTACACCCACCAAGTCCCTGTGGATAGACCTGTGCTTGCCCTGTATTTCATATCGGCACTGTGCACTTGCAGTTTAGTACAATTGTAGGCATCACTAGCGGTGTAATTGTTTCGTTGGTCACATCTTACTGATTTCAGCTCAAGTATTGTATATATGCGTTTAGTCTTCTATTTTCTTGGTGTTGTTAACTTAGTTATTTATCTCCATCTCATGCTTTAGCTTAGTAGCATATTCAGTTTGTACTTCACTTGCATCTGTAACTTTGTTGTTGTATTGTAGTTAATCCATTTGTTTATATATCTTGCATCCTTGTATTAGCTTATGATTAGAGGAATTTGTGATGCTTTGTTCGCAGGTTAATTGAATGATGCTCATGAGATCAGAAAAGTTGGAGAACAAAGCAGCAACTATTAGGTCCCTTAGCAGCTGCAAGATTTGTAAGTTTATGTAGCTTATAGTGATTTAAGTTAGAAGAACTTAGGAATTTCGTAACTTTACATGAAATTAACTTAGGAACCAAGTATGTTTCTAATGTGTACACTAGATTGTTGTGATACTTAGAAAACATTTGTATCGAATACTCATTCTTTTTGTTAAAATCAATTGAAGAATCCATTTTCCTAATTTTAATCAGTTTTGTATGTTGAAATGAATGAATGAATGAATGTATGTTGAATGAGTGAATGTATAACTGTGGAAATGATGAATGTGGGGAACTGAGTAACTGCAGGGGGGAAATGGATTTTGACCAGGTCAATGAAGACTTGACCTTTTTTTTAAGTTGCAAAATATTAGCAACGTCTTTAATTTGTTGCTAAGTTAGAACCAGAACCAGTAAATTAGAACCAGAACCAATAATATTTTAGTTCCGGGTAGGGGTATTCCTGTAATTAGAAACAGCTTCGCAACGACACGACTTGGTTGCGAATAAACAAAGTACGTTGCGAATCCACGTTGCTGACCAAGAGTCGCAACAGAGCCTATGTGCCGTTGCGAAAAAATGCAACACCGTATTTTGAAACGTCACTTTGCCGTTGCGAGCCCGGTCAGCAACGGCCAGGGCCGTTGCGAATTCCTAAAAATGGTATAGTGTATGCATGTTGTCGTTCATGACCGAACTCAGTTGAATCAGTACGCATACAGATATGCATAATAAATTCCCGGACTTGGAATACACATGCAACAGTTAGCGTACAAGTACGAATATTGTGTTATGTCCAATCAAAGGTTAATTGTTCTAAAC
This sequence comes from Papaver somniferum, assembly GCF_003573695.1. Taxonomy (NCBI): domain Eukaryota; kingdom Viridiplantae; phylum Streptophyta; class Magnoliopsida; order Ranunculales; family Papaveraceae; genus Papaver; species Papaver somniferum. The sequence goes on along the minus strand of NC_039364.1, from coordinate 227,018,669 downwards.
TCCTATTTCAATCATGGGCTATTTTGTGTTTCCTCCCCTGTCAAGATCGCTAATTAGCGTTTCCTCCCCAAATAGATTGAAATTAGTGTTTCCTCCCATCGTTACTTTTTTCATCCAATTTCCAGTTAGCTGAGTCAGCACTGCGACACGCGTGGCATAAATAAAAATTATTTTGGTGAACTTCCTAAAATACCCTCATCTTCTTCCCTAATAATTGCAAGTTAATCGTGATTTTTTTTGGACATGTTTAGTGATGGCCGGTGCTTATGTATATATGCCAGATGTTGGTAAGAATCGAAGGAACTGCTTGTATTGATGGGCGACCAAGGAGTTGGCTACTGACGGTTTGTTCAGGGGATATGAACCTATTTATAAAGACCAAATACATTAAAAGACATCACTAATGAAAAATCTAAGCCAGAATCAAGAACAAAATTAAGTGTCCAAAATCTAAATAATAACCTAATTATTAAAAAGAAAATGAAGAAAGAATTAGAAGACAGCAACTTGAAAGCCTGATGTTGGTTAACCAGAAGTCATGAATTTGATCCGATGAAGTAATTAATACAAACGTCACTGGTCAAAATGCCTAATATTAACAGAGAAATGGGGTTCATCGTTTAGAATCATAAAATTCTAGTTTACATAAACAAAATGTGGTTTTTCTTCGAACAATTGATATGCATTTCCCGGTGATGGAGAATTAATATACAACCATTAAAAATCCACTCCATATCAATCAAGTTAACACACTCAATTCTACAAGTATAGAAAATCATTCAAAAACCAACTGATAAACAATCCAATCAAAATCTACCCAACTTATCATATCAACCAGACAACATATTAAGATCACCAAATTCGATTCAATTGAGCCACAAATGAACAATAGAATGTCTGGAAAATAGGTACCCATAGAAATGGGTATTCTCTAAATTTCTATAGGTAAGATTTCTGCATAAAAAAGCTAAAATCATCGGAAAAACAGAGCGTGAACAACCCAAACAAATGGGAATGATTTGAGAATCAAAAACCAAAAATTTTAATCTAGGTGCCTTTAATTGGCCGACCTTTAGGGAGGCCTTCTATGTGATGACAAATCTGCAATCTGTCGGTCACAACAAATGTCCCAAAATTTGAAAATTGAATTTCCAGATTTCTCAATCCCATAAAATTCAGATTAAACAGGAGATAATCAAAGAAATTGATCATAAGTTTCTGTCAACTATGATCAAACAATTAAATTGACATTTCAAGTCGCATCAAATCATCCATTAGATCAATCACAATCGACGAATTTCAGTTTCTTTTTCGTTCAAATTTTATAAGAAAAAATCAATTCACAATTTTGAAAATCCATTTGAAGGACCAATACGAGTATACTCTACTTCAATTCAATCCTAACAGAAAACTGAAGCTCCCATTTTAATTATTGAACCTTTTATTTTAGTCAATTCAAACATATTCGAACAAATTTGAGATTTAGAGAACATTTTCTCTGTAAAATAGCAGAGCTCAGAAGAACTTCTGAAACTGGTAAATGTAGAAGACGACGGGTTATGGGCCCAGTTTTCGTCCCGTTACCGATATACAAAATAAACCGACCCGACCTACATTTACAAAGAAAGTAAAAAAGAGCAAAGCAAAAAAAAAAACGCCCGATTCTTTTGTGCTACCCATTCTCTTCATGCTCTCTGATTGATTCTTGATTTCTTACAATCTTCCAATAACCATCAACCCAAAAATTAATTGATTAATGTCGATCAGAGACAAAACTTGATTATTGATAGCAAAATGGATGTAATTAGTTGGTAGAATTTTTTGTGGTGTACTGGTGTTTGGGGTTGTGAGAGAGAATTAAGAGATTTAGTGAAAGGGATTTAGATAAAAAGTGATTGATTTGGTTTTCTGTGAGAGGAGAACGATGGGTGTTTGATGTAGCAGAGAGTCGGAGACAACTAACAAACTAGAGCTTATCTCCATGAGCTATATTCAAATGACCAAAACATCCATTATGAGTTATGACCAACCCATGTAATTTGAGCGACACGTGGTGGATCTTAATAGTTTTGTAAAGATAGATATATGTTGGACTGGACCCCTCTCAGACATTAATAAAATTAAAAAAAAAAAAAAAGACCTCTCTCATATGGAGTTTTTTTGATTTACTCGTAGTTGCTATTGGCTTAGAAATTTTTATCTTACCGAGTTCAACTCTTTGGTCGCCCCCCCCCCCCCCCCCACCACTGCTTCGCAGTCATCTAATTTTATCTTATCCTTTGTGGGTTTCTCTCATTTTTTTTCTCTTTCAGGAGGGAAAAGAATCTGCCATGAGAAATACTTAAAGCTTTATTAACCCTAGAACTGATCTTATTTGATTTTAAATAAATCATCAATTTCATCTATTTATACTTACACATGTTTAATTTATATGGATTGATTTGGAATCGGATTTGTTTTCTACTGCTCATGCATTTCTGCTTCATAAAATTTTGAATAAACCATTTGAAAATATGCGAAGAATGGAATCAGTTGGTTTTTGGTTGGTTTTTGCGTTTTGGAAGAAGGTAAGGTATTTTGGGAATTTTGTTTGACACTTGTCTGTTTTTGCCACGTGTATAGTAGTGAAAATTGGATGGAAAAAGTAACGATGGGAGAAAACACTAATTTCAATCTATTTGGGGAGGAAACGATAATTAATGATCTTGGCAGGGGAGGAAACAAAAAATAACCCTACAATCATTGAAACATTCTTGGAAGACGAGAATAGCTGTCTCACACAAACTATTAGCTTCAAAGCAATTTTCAAGTGATCAAATGATCAATACGAAACATTCCGAGTCTATATCAAATGACTGTCTCACACAAATCATGTAAGATGTTACCAGGCAATTTTTACATGATCATCTTTTGACTTTCGTCAAGAATAAATGATGAACTTGGTTAAAGCGAAAGTTTACCAACACATATTTCGAGAAATATGTAAGCGAGTTAAACTCAGCTCGAAATATCAAATGTGTTTAATGTAAAGTCTATATAGTTATACGACTTTTGTCTCAATAGGAGATCGAATAGAAATAGACTTCCGAGTGAAAGATGAGTTCAAGTCTCCACATACCTTTTGTTGATGAAGTTCCACAAGCTCTCTTTAGTAGTTCTTCGTCTTCAATCGATGAACGTCGTGAAGTCTAAAAGCTCAACTGCACATTCTTTCCTAATCCGAGGCATAGCTATAAGTAGACTATAAATCAAGACTTATAATTTTGACAACTAAACTTGACAAACAAGCTTGAGATAACAACGCTTGCGAGTTTGACCGAGCAGTGCTCTAATAGTAAGATAACTAGACCAAATGAATTTGGACAAATTAGTCTTTGCAAAACCTCCTACAAGATTTTCTCCAAAATTGTTGTCAGCGGAATGAAGCTTATGATGGAGATTTTTTTCTCTCTATATCAGGATGCATAAAATCAATGGTATTACCATCGTTACTTATGAGTTCACTCAATGAAAAGAAAAAGAGGAGAATGAGGGTTAATGTATTTTAAAGTGGATATGTCTAACTCCTTTCAAAGTCTTGAATGCTCTAATCTTCTTAAATTTCTTAATAGTTTTGGTTTTTTAGATGATCAGTGTGAATTGATACATTAATGTATCAACATAACCTCTATGTCAGTTGGTTTTAATAGGACTCCTTGCAAACTATTTAAACCAAGTATATGAGTTAGACAATGGGACCCTCTATACTCTTATCTCTACATTTTATCAATATAATCATTGAAGCTCATAATTCTAAAGCAATAAGGGGCATCGCCGCTGTTAGAGAAGCCCCTTCTATCAATTGTCTTCTTTTTGAAGATAATTGCATCATTTTTACTCATGTTAATTTAACAAGTTTGAATAATATACTTCAACTAATTGAGAATTTTAGTTCACAATCTTTTGTAAGATATTTAAATCCTTAAACAGGTAATGTCTTATTGCAGATGAGACTGCCATATTCCCGTCGTTAGGGAGAGAAGGTAAGACGTAACAGGAAACAATGTGAAATTGTAATATCTTACAAAATTATGGAACCAAAAATTTTCAGATAGAGATGGTAATATTTCTGCCACGATCAGGAAAACTAAAATGCCACCAGAAGTTGGCGTGAGTAAGGTTGATAACCTTTAAGATGACATGTGTTATGTCGACAAACTTAAGAGATCTCCCTGAAATCAGGGATATGAATGACACCTAATAATGGTTGCATTAAGAAATGTTTCCAACTAGATAGGTTATCCGGGTAATTTTCCTATCCTGATCAGAGAGAGTCTAGCTGCCACTAGAAATTACCGTGAAACTATCTCGTTTTTATTTTCTCACTCCAAGATACTTGATGTAATTAAGGTGTTGGATATTACTCGTGAATAAAACAGTTCTTGGCAAATATTGTTTGTTACTTGCTTGAGGATGCTGACATGAAAAGTTATCTCAGCAGGATAAATTTTGCATCTCACGGTGACCAAGACGTTAGTTAAGACATGCATAAGGCGTGAACGACTTCCTTATTTACGCCCCATAAAAGAAATCCAATCACCTTTTTAACATGTAGTACTCTTGAAAAGACTACATATAGTGCCCGTAGGAAACTATCGGAATGTGATCCACATTCTTCTAAGTTCATTACCTCCTTGTTAAATATAAGGAGATGATAATGCCAATGAAGTGGCATTGGTACCCGTCTTGAAACTTTTATTGAATGTGTATACACTAGATAAATGTGATCTATATGATTGTCGAATGTTAATATTTATAATGGTGGTTGTACACCCCTCTGTAAAGTAACAACGATATTCGTGATTGGTAGGAATGTTACCGAATCCCCTCAAACTAAGGTAGAGACTGAAATCTTTTGGAAAAAAATGAAAATTTCGAATCCAACTCACACTGTAAAACTGTGAAGCCTGAATGTTACAGGTTAATGTTTGAGATGGAGCACGGAGAGATTATGATAACCGGTTTAAGTGAGATTTGAGAGTTTCCTGTTGAACTCTCGGATTGGTTTTGTAAAACTAAAGTATTCTCCTAATGTTGATACACTTCACCTAATGTTGATGCACTTTAGAGTTATAGTCCTTGAAGGATTCAAGTTGCATCTAGCTATAGAAAGTTATTGGTGATTATGTTTGAATCCCCGAAAGATTCGAGTTTTTTTATCCAGGCAGCCAGCTGACCATATGAATCCAGACTTAAAATTTGGTCATAATCTCCACTTTGAATTTGAGAAGTTTGTGAACTATCTTTGTGTATATTTTATGTTCTTGATACAAGATTAAAATACGGATGAGTTGATGAAATCATCTTTGGCTTTTTGAAAAGCCCTTATTAACACTAGAATCCACGCTTAAACCAAACTATGAGATCTCGTTAAAAGTTGGAATATTTTCTCGGCCTGAAGTTCAAGAACATGCCAGTATACTCATGATATTTGTTGTGCTTGTAAACTAACATTACTGTTATGTGATCCCTTAAAGTGAAGGTGATCGATCTATCTGTTACATATTTTGCAGGTTACATTTTTAAAGGAAAAAATTGATTCTGCAGTAATAATGAGTTTACAGACGGCCTTTTACTGTTGTGCCCGAAGTTAAAGCGGCAAACTGTAATTGGTGTGCAATTAATGGAAGATTTAAACTCGAGGTTTACGATGGGGATTGTGCACCCTGAGGAAAACCTGACTGTCACTCCTCTAAAAACTGCGAGTAGTGAAACTTGTAAAAACTTATACTAATTGCATCACCAACCGCTTTAAGAAAATCATGCTTTATGGGAGTAAACTCGTAGAACTTCCGCTTGACTTAGACATGTTGTAATCTTTTTCCTTCACCAAGTTTTTTTCCTGAGGGATTACCTTGTCAAGGTTTTAACGGGGTAGCATACACATGTCCAACATTGTTATTCGACGACGCTTGTTGTGCTCTTTTCATATGATCAGGTTTTATCCCACATGGTTTTCCTGACGAGGTTTTTGACGAGGCAACATTTGCATTGACGTCAACAATATTATGAGCTTTAGGCGTTCATTTTTTGTCCTAGGTGGTTTTCCTGGCGCATGCATTCGGGTTTTGTCCCTAGTGCTTTTTCTGGTGCAGTTCGACAAAGAAAATATTTTGTGACTGTAACCAACTTCATTTTCGAGCTTTAAGTATTCAAGTTTTAACCCAAACGGTTTCCTGACATAACTTTGACGAAAAGAGAAAATTTATGCAATCAACATCGTTTTAAAGACTGATTTAATTGGGGGCCCCAAAAAACAATTAGGAGCCTCCCACTAGAGGACAAAAGGTCATTAAAACCTAAATCGAATCACCCCTTAACCAAAATATTTTTAAATGGCTAAATTGCCTCTAAATGATTAGTATTAAAATTTAATTAAGTTAAGTTAATTAGTGTGGTTAGATTATGTAAGATTAAAATCAGATTTTAGAATCAAAATTTGTTTTTTTTTTCTTTTTTTTTGGTGTGACTTGAGAAGAAGAAGAGGAGGTTTTAGAGGAAAAATTAGGGTTTTTAGAAATGAGTAATTCAAGTAGGGGAAATGATGTTGGGGAAGGTTCAAGTAACAAAGATGATTGTGTTGATGATAAGATTATCTTAAATTCTCCCATGGATTGGATATATGTCACAACACAGAGAAAGAGTCGTCAATGTCGAGGGATATATACCCCAGCGACTCTATAAAGTCGTCAATGTATTGATACCAAAAATGATGACTCAAACTTGCAACTTTTCTAGGTTATGAAAAATAGTTAGGGAATATGATATACCCTGACGACTCTTAGCTTGGGTGAGAAAGAGTCGTTATTTTGTGTGTTTATACCAAGACGACTCTGGAAAATTTTGGGACAGAAAGGTTGTTTGTTTTTCACCTGGGGTCGTTGACGTTTAAAAAAGGGTCGTTCATAGAGGATCGTCATAGGTTTTTATATTATGTTAACGACTCTAAACTAGGGTAAAAAAATATGAAAACCAGAAATATGGTCGTTATCTTGATCATCATATACCGTAAAGATTTTTTATGGTCTCTACATGCATATGAAAAATCGTTAGGGTTTAGGCTTGTCGAATTGACGACCCTTTTACTATAACTGAAATTTTCGGGTGAATATTTTTTTTTCTTTTTCTTGGAGTCGTTAGGAGGAGAAGAGAAGAGTCGAGAGGGTGAGAGGGGAGGGAGTGATTTTTTTTTTTTGTTTAGAACTAGAAATCAATTGGGGCTTAAGATTAAGGGTTAATAGGTTTTTAAAATTTATTTTTACTGAAGGGTAAAATAGTACTTTCACAAAATTTTAATACACCCCTGAAAAATTTGGGGTGCAAATAAAATGGGTGAGGCCCCTAATTGTTTTTTGTGGCCCCCAATTAAACGAGGTTTTAAAGCTATCAGTGTAGTACTGTTAGAGTTTAGGAAACTCAGTTGTTATTTCCTATTGAAGTTATGTTTTTCCCGTTATAGTTTGGGTTCTATTAGGTATGTCTTGTATGGCAAGCCTAACGCAATTGTATATTTCATGTACGTCAAGTATGTAAACATATATATATAAACACAGTTGTTTTTTGGTTCTCTTAAGTTGAGAAACCTATTCGGTCTAAAACCTGTTTTGGTATCAGACAGGTCGATTCTACTACGACCTGTTTTTAGGGTTTTTCTTTTCTCTCTTTACCTACAGCTTCTAAACCTTATTCTTCATGTCTACCATAACTTCTCAATCCTCAAAAACTTCTTCCTCAACAACATATACTTCTTCTACTTCTTCAATGTCTTCTCCATCATTCGATCAGGTACCCTTTGAGCGTCTTCATGGTGTTGTTTCAGAAAAGCTAACCGGTCACAACTATCTGTTATGGAGAGCTCAGTTCACACCCTATTTACAGGGCTACGATTTGGAGAAATTTGTTGATGGTTCTCTTGCAGCTCCATCGGCCCTTATCAATGGAATTTTTAATCCCCTGTTCTTGTCTTGGAGGCGTACAGATAAGTTACTACTAGGCTGGATTATGTCATCTCTCACTGCTCCTATCCTATCTAAAGTTAAGGCATGTGATACCTCTTTCTCAATATGGACAAAACTTGATGCTCTCTTTGCATCTAAAACAGATGCATATCTTAGTCACCTTAAGGAATCGCTTTCCTCCATCAAGAAAGGAGGCTCAACTATGTCAGATTACATTCAATCCGTGAAAAATATTGTAGATTCTCTTGCTGCTAGTGGTGTTGAAGTCTCTGACAAAGAATTTCGCCATTATGTTGTTAAGTGTCTTGATTCATCTTATGAATCAATTTTTAGCTCTTTAATCACCACAATGGGTGTTATTACAGCTGAAGAATTTGAATCCATGCTTCTTTCTTATGATCTTCGTGTCACTTCACAAAATCAGGTAGCTCTCTCTTTACCACTTGATAATGTTGTTTCTGTGAACCGTATTGAGGATGTTCCGCTTACACGAGATGGAAAACCAGCTGTTGTTTGTCAAATTTGCATTAAACCCTTTCATAATGCTCGTGATTTCCGCAAGAGGTTGGATACAATGACTTATCCTTCTCGTGACAAACGCCCCCAGTCCAAGAATAATGCTACTAGAGGACGCCGATCAACTTCTAATGCTCCTGCTGCTTATGCTGCGTCTAATAATTCTGTTTATGCTTATGATTGGCTTCCAGATAGTGGTGCGACGAATCATATGACTAATGATCTCTATAACTTGCATACTCATTATGAATACAATGGACCTGATCATATTCGAACTGCTGGAAGTTCATCCTTGCCAATTTCCCATACTGGTGATGGTATTCTTGCTACTCCTACCCGTAAGTTTCTTCCTCCTAATGTTCTTTATGTTCCGCATCTCTCCAAAAATATTTTATCTGTCTCTAAATTTTGTCTTGATAATAATGTCTTCTTTGAATTCTATGACTCTTTTTGTCTTGTGAAGGATTGCCAAACTGGGGAGGTAGTACTTTGAGGAATGCTCAGTAAGGAGGGTCTTTATACTCTTCTTCCTATTTCATCGGTTTCTTCTCTTGTTGGTGAACGTACTTTTTTGCAAACATGGCATTCTCGTTTAGGGCATCCAATGCTCAAAACAGTCAAAGCTATTGTCTCGAAGCATAGTTTACCAGTTTCAGCTTTTCGGTTTTCTATGTGCCAGTCGTGTTTATCTAATAAAAGCCATAAACTTAGTTTTCCTGTTAGTACTACAGTTTATGAACATCCTTTGGATCTTATAGTTTCAGATGTTTGGGGTCCTGCTCCAATGTTATCTAATGAAGGTTTTCGGTACTATATTATTTTTTTTGATGTTTTTAGTCGTTTCACTTGGATTTACCCTGTGCATACAAAATCTGATGTTATTGGTATCTTTGATGTCTTTTACGCCAAGTGCAAACTCTCTTTGGTCGAAAGATTAAAGTTTTCCAAACTGATAATGGCACTGAATATAAGAAGCTCAGTAAAATTATACAACAAAATAGTACCCAACATCGCCTCACTTGTCCCCATACATCTGCTCAAAATGGTCTTGCAGGGAGACGCCATCGCCACATAGTTGAAACTGGCCTAACACTCCTATCCATGGCATCCATTCCGCCTCGTTTTTGGTATGATGCTTTTTCTACGACCACTTTTCTTATGAATCGTGTTCCCTCAGTTCCTACAGGTGCTAAATCTCCATATGAGATGTTGTTTAATAAAGTTCCGGATTTTTTATCTCTTCGGACTTTTGGATGTGTCTGTTATCCTCATCTTCGAGATTATCGAACTAGTAAATTTGAGTCGCGGTCTTCTCCTAATGTTTTTCTTGGATATTGTGCAACTCAAAAGGGTTACAAGTGTTTGCACATTCCGTCTGGTCGAATTTATTGGTCACGTCTTTTCGATGAATCTTCCTTTCCTTTTACAGGTCCCAATTCCTCGGTACTACCATCATCCCCGGATCCTTCACAGTTACTCTCTTTTCCACTTTCTTTTCCAATTTCTACTGCTGTATCTTCTCCTTCTATCTCTGCCACCTTAACTGTCCCTCCTAGCCAAGTTTCTGGACCTTCTCCACTAGTCTGCGGTTCCCCTGCTCCTTTACAGGCTACTTCTACAAACGGCCTGCCAGGTGTCATCACCCACTTGCAACCTCCTGGTGTTTCCCGTCTACTGAATTCCACCAACAACACAGCAAACTTTACCCTTGTTACGGATTCTTCACAATTGCACCAGCTGCCACACCCATCGTTGACTGCACTTGTTCAGCAGTCTTCTTTGTTACCTACTGCAGTCGGCCAGCAAAACTCTGTGTCCACTTCCGCTGCCTCATCTGGTTCTCACTCAACTATGGAAGCTGAACAGTCTTTCCCATCTGAAGTTATGGAAGTCCAAATGTCTTTTCCTATAGCTGCTCAACATTCACCTTCTGCTGTTACCCGTTTTGGACAGACCTACAGCAGGCGACCACCTATCCTTGTTTCGTCATCTGAAGTTTCATCACCTGTCGAGTCTTTTGAGGATCAAGAGTCAGTCCATGATACTGACCTACCAGATATTACTGCCATCGCACCAGTCCACCAATTTTTGCCGGACCAATCTCTTGTAGCTTCTCGACCATCAGTTCCTGTTACTGATGTTACTGCTATTGCACCTATAAAACAATTTTTGCAGGACCAATCTCTTGGAGCTTCTCGACCACCAACTAGGAATGATCATTCCATGATTACTATGGGAAAGGACGGTATTTTCAAACCAAAATCTCTCTTAGCTTCGAAATATGCCACGGTTACTGATGCGCTTTTTGAGCCAACTTGTTATTCACAGGCAAAACAAGATCCTAAATGGCGTCGGTCTACGGATGATCAATATAACTCTCTTATTCAGAATGGCACTTGGTCTTATGTCAAACGTACTCCGGATATGAATATAGTTGGATGTAGATGGGTGTTTCGTGTCAAACGCCTTGCTGATGGCACTATTGAACGGCGTAAGTCTCGTCTCGTGGCACAAGGCTTCTATCAACATGAAGGGAATGACCATGGGGAAACTTTCAGTCCAGTAACCAAGCCTTATACAATTCGTGTTGTTCTTACTATGGCTCTTACATATGCCTGGCCTATTCGTCAACTTGATATTCAGAATGCATTTCTCAATGGTTTTCTTACGGAAGAGGTTTATATGAAGCAACCTCCTGGTTACGCTGATCCAAATTATCCTGATCATGTTTGTCGATTGCATAAATCATTGTATGGTCTTAAACAGGCACCAAGGGCGTGGTACACTCGACTTAGTGTGTTTTTACAACAACTTGGTTTTCTCACTTCTCGAGCAGATTCTTCCTTGTTTATTCGTCGTTCAAATGGTGATGTTACTTATCTTCTAGTGTATGTTGACGACGTTATATTAATAGGCTCCTCTTCTTCTTATTTGCAACATCTTATTGATACTCTCCATAAGGAATTTGCACTTAAAGATCTTGGTGAGTTGTCTCTCTTTCTCGGTGTTGAGGTTACCAAAACGAGTGATGGTTTGTTTCTTTCTCAGCGTCGGTATATTGAAGATTTATTGGAACGTGCCAATATGCAAGGAGCTAAGCCTGTGAGTACTCCTTTTACTACTTCTACTGAGTTAAATCCGCAAGGTGGAGTTCCTTTGAAAAATCCTACTGAATATCGAAGTCTTGTTGGAGGTCTTCAATACTTGTTGATCACACGCCCTGAACTTGCTTTCCATTTATGCAACATCCTACTGACAAGCATCTTCTTCTTGTTAAGAGAATTTTGCGCTATTTACAAGGTACTTCTTCTTATGGTCTTACTCTCCGGCCTTCTTCTTCTTTGCAATTGAGTTTTCAAGCATATACGGATGCGGATTGGGCTGGTGATCCAAATGATAGACGTTCCACTAGTGGTTATTGTGTTTACTTAGGATCGAATATCATTTCTTGGAGTGCTCGAAAACACAAAACAGTCTCTAAGTCCAGTACCGAGGCTGAATATCGAGGGCTTGCTATTGCTACTGCTACTGCTGAACTCATGTGGATTGAGTCTCTACTCAAAGAACTTCATATTCCGGTTTGTACTCCTCATGCCTTATGGTGTGATAATCTTGGTGCTACCTATCTTACTATGAATCCTATATTCAATGGTCGCACTAAACACATTGAAATTGATTATCATTTTGTTCGCGAACGGGTTCAACGTGGTCAACTTATTGTTCGTTTTGTTTGCTCTAAGGATCAGATTACAGACATCTTTACTAAACATCTTTCAAGGGATCGTTTCTCGTTTCTTCGCTCTAAGCTTACTTACTGTCACTGATCACCCGCTTAGATCGAGGGAGGGTGTTAGAGTTTAGGAAACTCAGTTGTTATTTCCTATTGAAGTTATGTTTTTCCTGTTATAGTTTGGGTTCTATTAGGTATGTCTTGTATGGCAAGCCTAACGCGATTGTATATTTCCTGTACGTCAAGTCTGTAAACATATATATATATATATATAAACACAGTTGTTCTTTGGTTCTCTTAAGTTGAGAAACCTATTCAATCTAAAACCTGTCTAGTACTCTTTTTCTAGTCAAATTTTTCTGGTAAGGTTTTGACGAGACAGTGGATTTTGTTATATTTTTGTTCAGATTTATCTCATCGGTTTTGCCGACAAAATATTTTAAGAGGCACGTTTCTAGAGTGATGGTGATACAAGGGGGCGTTGCAAAGTTGGTTTTTAATATGGCTGCCCGCCACTTGATGAAGGATAAGCTTAATCTAGTTTTTGTATAATGTAAAAGAAAAAAAAATATGTACAAGGTGTTTATAAAGGCCAAACAAAAGACCATCAAACAGAGAAACAAGAAAACCCATTACAGATTAACTACATCCTTCCGTTGATGAAGTATTAGGACTAAAGTTGATGTGATTACTACATTTTTGGCGATACTTACGACATGGCAAGTCCATGTTCCTCCCACCTTGCACGAGTAGGCTACATATGTTTGCTCGGCATTTATATTTGATAATACACGTCGTAGAAATGAGGGGGCTATATATATATATATATATGTTTGTTTGTTCAGCCTTGGTATTTGAGTTGCACATTGTGTAGAAGTGAAAGTTCATACTTCCTTGTGCTTTCCTTTTCTCATAGTTAGCGACTACAATTACTAGCGCCTAACATACTTCCACCCGATAACCCTTTGTTAATAGTACAGACTTGACATATACTCACTACACGGTGTCTTGGAATAGAATTACAGCACCTTCAAGATGGTTTTTCTTTTTTTCTTTTTGCTACCCTGGGCTCTGGGCTTCAGAGCCGGGCCTGATTACAAACACTGCTTGATCTAACCAAAGTGCATCATTTTCAGACATCAACCAACCCAACAACAAAAAAGCAACAGATTAGACCATCGGATGCAGTTTTATCTCCGTGTGTGCCGCAGTAATTACACCTCAAGCAAAAAATCACAACTATGGCTTGAGAACTCCTAATTTAAAACATACCGGTGGTCCCATATGCTGCATCTCCTTCTGTAGATCCATTACTGACCCTTCTTTCACTCTGGCGCTGATGGCTGGGATTTACTGCAGATGTCTGCACGTTCCCACTGTTCTCCCCGATCTCACACTTGCAGAGGGGGCACAAAGCATTTATCTTTAACCATTTGTCTACACAATCCACATGAAAAAAATGGGCACAGGGAAGCTCCCTCAGTTCTTCGTTATCTGCATACCTTGCTAAGCAAATGCAACATACCTACATACAACAAAAAAAGAGCGAAAAAATCAGCAATAAGACTACTGGTGGGGGAAGTTCAAGAGCTAAAGGCAAAGGTGTGTAAAGAAGAAAAAAAGATAAATGAAGCTTGACAACATCCTATTAAGATGTTTATAGCATACAATTCTACAGATTTTAAATCATATTCGTTTCAATTGGGATTGTTACGAGTCGCAACACTATATACTAGACAGGAACCACTCTCATCATCTCGATCGAGATCACTTAAGCACCTCCTGAATCAACTAGTGCACCAAACTAGAGCATGTTGTGCATGAGCTTCCATTAAGATTCTTACCAAGCATCAAAGGGTATTATAGTCGTTCACTCATTGGAAACAAAAAATTAGTAGTTTTTGGGACCAAGGGCATTATAGCCGGTTTCTTAAACCAAAATTGTGGATCAGGTCCTAGGTATGGTCAATGCAGACCAGGATGTGACCGGTAAACATGATGAGATTCTCAGGTCAGGTGAAACCTGAAACTCAGTGACCTCATCATCATACATCAAAATATTTGAAGAGAACTTACTGCATCTTCCCCTGAGATGATACGCTCTTTTTCGGTTCCAGCTGCTAACGTCCCACCACCCTCACCAACTCCTTCCACATTAGTGTCCCGATCATCTCCATCTCCGTTTTTCTTCATTTTGAACTTGTATGTTGGTAGAACATTGATGGTTTCTGCGGCAGCTCCTCTAGTATGATTTAGATCTTCACGGAAACCCAGAATGGATATTATACAAGGCAAGCAGCAACAGATCGTTGCACACAGAATGAACGGCATGGCGTACCCAATACAGCTAAAGGTAAGAAACACTATACACAACCTGTAGGAAAAAGAATAATTTATTAAGCACTATTTAAACAAAAGTCTCAGATTTTCTCTTTTTTTCTACAAAAGAGCACGTAGCTATTTAGTTTGAAGTTCATCAAAAGAACGAAGTGAATGCAAAGATCTGGACTGAAGAAGGATATTGGGCACTACCTGTACAAGTTGGGCGCCTCAGCTGAAGAAGAGTGCCCTCCAAATATCCAGACATTGCCAACTACAAACCACACCGCAAAGAAGCAATCCAATGCCATCTTGAAATGGTCTACTAGTACATTGACCCTGATTATTAGAATAAGCCGCATTTATTAAATCATAGAACCACATAAAACGGATCAAAATAAAATGTTCTGTGGAATAGTGGAAGAACTGCAGTGGAATGACATTAAAATCATATAGAATATCGAAAAATTAGACTATATCATGGTTGTCATTTCAAATTGCACAGTCAAGGAACACAAGTGCAGAAGGGTCTCGGGCACTAATACAGTCTGGTTATTGGTTTGCTACATCAAATATTAACGCTTTCACGAACTACATGGGTGAGTTAATTTGGCCATCTTGATAAGTGATACAGATCATGCATGCTTTTCTAAAGTTTATGAAAATCCTAATTTCATCCCTCAATGCATGGGTAACACTACTCTTATAATCCAGATAATCCCTATCACTAATTCGAGTCAGCTTGTTGGTTTGCTACAGTAAAAATTGGCACTTCACAAACTACATGGGTATGTTGAATTTAGCCTTCTTGAGAGTGATACACTTCATGCATATTTCCTTAAAAGTTCATATAAAAACCTATGTTCATCCTTAACACAACTCGTATTGTAAAAACAATCCATAGGGCTACTTAGAGCCTGCTTGTTGTTGGTTTGCTGCGCCAAATATTAACACTTTCACAAACTAGTCGGTCAAGTTGAATTTCGACATCTTGAGAGTGATACAAATCATGCATGCTTTCCTACAGTTTATTTAGATCCCTAAATTCATCCTGAATGCTTCTCTTACTGTCAAAACAATCCATAGAGCTATTTATATGTCACTTGGCCACTTGATGGATTGGAAAGTCTACGTACCAGCTAGCATAACAAAGATTAGTGAAACCACTGACGTAAAGGTGTACAATGCAACTAATAAAATAAAAATGAACCAAAAGAACTAATATACCGGTTCAACAAACAGAAATCAGCAACTGATATACTGAAGAATCATGAACCTAACAATAAACTAGGTAATATGGAAGACTATGATCTGCTCCTACAAGAACAACAACAACATTACCTTGCACTTATTCTCACGCTTTGCGCATTTCTTGCAGATGTAACAGCAGTTTGGTGATCCTCCTCATCTGTGCCTCGCAAAACGGAAATAGCCGCAAAAGGAGAAGGTTCAAGAGGAGGATTACTTTGGGAGGCATCCTGGCGTGCTTGTGTCGCATCTTGTTCAGTGCCCTGGTTGCGGTGTAAAAAACGCCAATACAGGAGCGGAAGGGTAGCAACACATCCAGACGCATAACCAATAACCCATGCAAACAATGGGGCTTGAGGGTTCTCATGTCTCGATAAAGATAAAACAACGATGGAGGCAATAATCTGACTCAAAGTAACAACCAGTTCAATTGATATCCACAATCCAGAATTTAACGGGCTCCTGCGTCGACGGCCGTACCCTTCACTTCTCCTTATAAACGAGGAGTTTCTAGAGTTTGCACCATTTGATGAAGCTAGAGAAGATTGGGAAATGGGCCACGCACTGCTTGAGGAAGCTCTTTCCTCATCATGATGACGATTTGGACCTGGAGAAGATGTATCATCAAGAGAAGAGCTCGACGATGAAGATGTGTCAGACCTCCTTTCAATGTCAATAATGTGGTCAGCGTCACGGTTCTCTGACCTCTCCATTAGCAACGGGTACCTATCAGTTTGGACTTCAGAATGTGGTTCCAGCGGGGGAACGGCCATCTAAGTTCACAACCAAATTTGGTAAGAATGAACGCATAGAACAGCAGTAATGAGAAGCCCACTCTTATCAAACTGTTCTTAACTACTCTTTTATAAACAAATATAGAAGATGACCACCAAGCAAATTGCAACTTCAACACCAAACAAGCACTGAAACTCGATGCTTTCACCTATAAAAATTTACTCTGGAAAAAGAATTAAGATGCCATAACCTATATCAGTACCAGAATTAGTTCACTACAAACAAGCTCAAATTGCATTACTGACATCTCATAATTCACACAAATACAATCACTGAAACCCGTTGTTCATCATTACAGCATAATCGAAGAAAACCCACCTGACACAACCACCTCATCCATCATTCTACAATCCCCTACTTAGTCAACATCCTAAATGACACCTAAAACACAAACCCTCCAAAACTGGTTGAAAATCATAACAAAGAATGTATACCCAAAAACTGAAATAAATAAAGAAATTCATAGACAAGAGATATTAGTCAAGAAACCCCTAAATCTTAATCATCCTAACAAAGCAAAAAATGATCCAAAAAAACAAATCAATAAACCAAAAATACACAAAACCCAGACTAAAATTCAAGCTCATGAAGCAACACACATGATTCAATTCTTTCATCTCTTTAACGAAACCCTAATTTTCCGGATTTTGACTCTTTTACAAGAAAAAGGATGACTAAAAAAGTAGTAGTAAGTAGTTCTCAGCTGATCAAACTCTAAAACCCATCACCACATCATCAAACAGCATAATTTACTTAAAGAAAAAAAAACCCAGATCATAAACAATCCACAACAAAATTACACCTCAAAAAATCAACAAAAAAAATCAGAAAAAATCAGAAAAAATGGGGAAAGTAGAAGATATTTACTAACCATTATTTAGCTCATGATATATACAAATTTGAAGATGAAAAACTGGGAGAAAGAGAAAGAGGGATTTTTATTTTATTTTTCTTTCTTTTTTGTTAAGATAAATAGTTTCAGCTTTGGACCTTAATTTTGCTTCGACTACTCTTCTTAGAATATGTGTGTGAGAGAGAAACAGAGATAATAATAAAGCGAGGAAATAAAATAAAATATTAATTTAAAATATTTTCATTTTTTTGAATTTATATTTATTAGGGTCAATGATAGAGTACTACAAGTAGTATTAATATCAAGATATTTAAGTCAATATTAAACCGGTAGATTGTCCAGATTATGACGTGAGTAGAAATGATTGATGGAATTTCAATTTTAATGGGTTTAGATCTTTCACCTTTTAAAGGTAAAAAGTTAAGAGCTGAATTTATAGCTTAATTAGGTCACTGTTGGAATTATCAGTAAGAAAAGGTATTTTTGGTAAAATGTCGTAATCCTTATGATTCATTTGTGGTTTAATTGAGTTAATGCGTAATGTGAGTTGAATTAAACCACTGAGAATTTAGAGGTGGTGATCGAAGGTTTTAAGATTTTTTCTTGACTAACATCGATGGATTTTAACCATTTTGGTTGTGGCCACTGGCCTATAAATAGGACTATCTTTTTTTACTCAACCAATGAAATTGTATTAAAAAACAAATTAATTACAAGGAATAAATTATGAAAGAAAAGAAGGCACTGTGTTTCCAAAAACTTTCACAGTTTATGTGAAATGAAAATAAATTCTACCCAGCCATTCCACAGAAAGAATGAAGTCTGACCTACCTGCAAAAAATTCTAAATCATTCTCGGCAAGTAAACAGGTTTGCTTGGCAGAGTGATTGGCTGTAAAGTTAACTTCCCTATAGCTATGCACATATCTTATGTTATCATATAAAGCACAGGACAACGTCCACTTCTGTTTTAGATCCAACGGTAAATCTCCACCCTTGAAGGCTTGAATACAAGTCTAAGAAAATGATCTAACACATATTTTCTTCACATTCCATCTTCGAGCCAACACCAGGCCATAGATAACAACATTAATTTCCGCGACATAGTTTGTTTCTCAGCCTAGGCCAACACATAAAGTGTCGAGAGTAGCACAACCTGCATCACGAATACAAATACCAGCATCAGTTTGTCCCGGATTTCTCCTTGACGCACCATCATAACATATCATTATCTCACATTGTTCTGGAGGAGATCGACTGATCTCAACAGGCGTAATTTTCATAGATATTCTATACTAATCTTGAAATATTTCAATATACGCAAGTCCTCCACAGAATTAAACATAAAACCTTTCATATGAATAGAGCTATCACGAATAACCTGATAAACCCTACCCTTAAAACCAACCAGTTAATACCTACATCTTCAAAGAAAGCTTTGTTGCGTAATTTCCATAACTCTGTGCATATTGCAGGATTTGCAACAAGCCATAAGTCTTTAACTATCCTACTTCTCCTAGTTACAGCCTTATAAGAGGACACGAGATCTTCAGCAGGCTGTAAATCAAAAATCCTAGCAACCTATGCCCATATCCGCGTAGCAAATCTGCAACGCCAAATAATATGGCTAAGAGATTCACTATCTTTTTTTTACATAAGTAACATCTGGTTGGAATTTACTTACCCATCTTCTTTATCACCTGATCTTGTGTTGCACAACATTCCTTTCTCCAAATCTTCCAATATTGTACAAGCCAAAGTAGGATGAACAATTGATCTCCAAAATAGTTTAGCTGTAGAACTTTTTTTATATGGGGTTCTCAACGAAGTCTTATCAGACTTAACCGAGAAAACTCCCTTCTGATCTAGGTCCCAAATTTTGTAATCATCACCACCAGCAATAAGAGGTAAAGCATTCATATCTACACCATCCCTCGGCATCAAAATGCGTAACCTTTTTGGACTAACCTTTGAAGTAATATCATTCCTTCACAAAGAAGTGATTCCCAATCTATTAGCAATAGAGAAATTCCCGCACCAATTATCAAAGAATAAGGAAGTATTTGCACATGTACATATACTGCAACGCGTATGGTTCTCCACAAAATTGTATATTCATCTCACCCCAAGAAATACCGAGGACGTAAGTTTGTAATCAATTAAATTTCCATTAACTTTGAGGTACTTGGCCTTCAAGAATCTTGCCCAGATTTTATCCTAGTCTCTAATGTTCAACCACAACTTCATGAGCATATCTTTGTTGACAACATCCAACCTCCTAATTTCTAAACCGCCTTCTCTACGCGGGAAACAGAGACTATCATAAGCCACTGTGAAGTATTTGCATTTCTCAGCATCCCCGACCCATAAGAAGTTATATATAGATTCTTTCAGTTTGTTCAATCATCCTTCAAGGCCAGCGATAAACTGTCATTGAATGAATAACATAATTAGAGATCACAGAACGAATCAAAACTAGTCTAGCCTGGAAAGAGAGAAGTTTACCCTTCCAACCAACCAACTTGTCCATTATCTTCTCAACAACATGCCTGACGAATATTACGAACCATACCAGGCTTAAGTTTAGCACCCAAGTATTTGGCAGGAAAGATGACTCTTTTCATACAAAAAAAATTGGAAATAACTATACCTCGTGAACAAGAGCACCCCCATAATCGAACTTACTCTTATTTTAGTTCACATATTGGCCAGAAGCCATTTGATACATCCCTAACATATCCATCATATTATGTAAACTATGCCAATTGCCCTTGCAAAATACCAGAATATCGTCCGCAAACATAAGATGTGTTAAAGCTACTCATTTCTTACTGACCATAAAGTTTATTCTCTTAGTAGCAAAAAGTTTTGAGAGGTTTTGACTCAACATATCTTCAATAAGGACAAAAATTAAAGGTGAAAGTGGATCACCTTTGTCGTAAACTTCTAGTGATGATATAAAGAAACCCTCGAGATTGCCATTAATTAAAATAGAATTTCTAGCAGAATGTAGAATGTTTGAAATCCAACTGCACCAGTTTTCAGAAAAACCATACCTTTTAAAGCCGTGATTTATTTTTTCTGGGGAAAGATGATTTGTCTGTCGAACTCTTCATAAATTGAATCTTAAAGATTAAAATGAACATGTAATGACCCGTCCCTCCACCGATACTGTCCCCACTTAGCCACTGCGGTCATCCGGCAGTGTGGGGTTTTCAACGGGCATCACTGCGATCATCCATCAACAACTTCCCGGATGGTCACCCATCCCTGGATTGCTCCCGCCCGAGCACGCTTAACTGCAGAGTTTTCTTCCAACTATGGAGCTAATTATGCTGAAAAGGCCTCAGTGTTAGGAAAGGACAAACCATTACTTATATTCTATTCGGTCAACCATTGCCGAATATCGAGGTATTACAATACCACCACCTTAAATTGGAGTCGTCCTCGGCTCGGGAATATATACTCAAGCCCAGATCTTCGACGTTCCCTACCCCTCATGAGAAGCACCTGGAACAACCCCGTCCAGCGTACCTTCTCACCCTCGGCAGATGAACCGTCGTCGGCTCTGATACCATTCTTCCACATTTAAATGTGTACATTTTAGTGGAGTACATTTTAGTGAGTTTTGCGATATCTTGTATGGTGAGTCTTGGAGTACATTTTAGTGTAACGAACAAACTGTTTTTGAATTCTGGTTGATGAGTGATTTCTTGTACAAACTTGTAACACCCCGAGTTCCGGACCAGGGTCAAACCCATATGGAGATCCGAACTCGAAGCGTTACGGGTCGGAAAGAGACTTAAAAACTTATTTTTATACTAAGCATAATTAAATCTTTATATACATGAGTTGATTCATATGAATTACTAAACATCTTTAACAACATTTCAGTTAAGATTTACATTTCAGGCAATACAATAAAACAATTCAATCACTAAGCTACTCATGCTTAGCTTTCGCTGCGCCACTCTGATAAATCTGTAAGGATGTCAATTGGGGTGAGATGACAGCTCAATAGAATGCATTACCAATTCTCCAAAGACGCGCAAACATAATCATTTTATCAAGCAAAAACATATACCAAGAAACACATTACGACTTCAGCGAATCAATGTTAATTCGACAATCACATTACCAATAATGTTTCTAATAAATTATCTTATTTAGATTCCAATCATGCATTCACAACGCCAATAATATTTCCAACAAAAAATCTAAATTCAGATTCAATACATGAGTTCATAACATTAATACAACAAATCATCCATTTAGGATTTAACACATCAATTCACAATTCATCCATATAAGTTCACACTTGAGTTCAACAATTCATTGAATTATATTTCGCAAATGAGTTCATAACACCAATTATATTTTCCAACAAATTATATAATCTAGATTTCAACACATGATTCACAAATTAATATTGTCATCACAACAAGTAACCATGAGTTCACAACATTTATATTATTATCAACAAACCATTTATCAAATCATCCATTTAGGATTCAACTCATCAATTCAAAACAACAACATTATTTTCAACAATTCATCCATTTGAATTTTACAAGTGAGTTCATAACATCAATTAGGTTTCCAATAAATCATTTAATTTATATTTCGTACACATTATTCACATATTTATAAGTCACCTCAAACCATGAGTTCACGGTACGAAAACCTTGGTTCGTACACCCACCTATCGTTTATCGGCACAGACAGCCTCCATCGATGGTCAGGAACAAAAGTTCTTATGGGGATCATACCCATTTGCTCTCTGGGATCATTACCCGTTTCATTCACAGTACGAAAACCTTGGTCCGTACACCACCTATCGTTTATCGGCACGGACAGCCGCCATCAATGGTCGGGAAACACAATTTCCCATGGGGATCATTACCCATTTAACTCTCGGGGATCATTACCCGCCGTTAGCATGAAACCATATTTCATCTAACGGTAAAACATGAACTCATTTCAATTTTTGAAAATCGCTTTTACAAACAACACAAGCAACCATGGCTTAACAGCATAAATTTCTTTCAAGCATTTATGCAAACAAGTTAACTACAGACATATAACATCATATATTTCATAGTGATAACTTTATCCGATAAACCTAAACTTCATAGTGAACATTTCTAACACCATTATTTATAACATATCCAAATTTCATAGTAAACCAACGGTTGAAACAAAACTTATTAAATTTACAATGACATTCTAAAAACTGAGCAGATTACATGTCATTACCAAACAATTCATGATAAATTCATATCTTATAATTGAACAAACCCAAAGCAAAATGAAAGATATCACAAATATCTACAACTTTTGTCAAGACTACAAATTAGTATAAAATCATTAAGATTTCCTAAACACACCAAAACCATAGAAAAGCGAAACTGTCAAGAAAATCAGAAACTATCACTCAAATTCAAACCAACAATCAACGGTGAATTTACGGTGGATTATTCTCAAAATTTAACTAGAGATACCCAATTATGTTATATACCAATAATCAAAGGCTGATCATCAATCAAATACATCTAATTATACTGATAAATTTCAGAACCCTAATGATATAAGATTAAACAAAAATAAAAATCAAAGTATAACAAAGAAACACAAAGAGAAAGGGATTAAACATTCTACCTTTAATTAGATACAATCTCCTCTAGATTATCCATAGCCTTATTCTCTAAAAAATCTAGCTCCATCTCTTTCTCCTTCTCATTCTTTTCCAAATCTAAAATTATTTCTTATTATTATTTTTCTTAACTATTTTATTTATCTTTTCATTTTCCCTTAATTTTATTTATTATTGATTATTCTATTTCCACCCTAAATTGTAGCCTTCCTAGTTCAATCCACCCACCTAGGCTAAGGCTAAGGTTAAGGGACAACAAACTAAGTCACAAGGTTAACTATTTAGATATAACCCGACCCGAAACAATATCTAAAAATACGGGGCATTACATTCTCACCCACGGCAGGTGAACCGTCGTCGACTCTGATACCATTTGTAATGACCCGTCCATCCACCGATACTGTCCCCACTTAGCCACTGCGGTTATCCGGCAGTGTGGGGTTTTCAACGGGCATCGCTGCGGTCATCCAGCAGAAACTTTCCGGGAGGTCACCCATCACAGGATTGCTCCCGCCCGAGCACGCTTAACTGCAGAGTTTTTTTTCCAACTCTGGAGCCAATTGTGCTGAAAAGTCCTCGGTGTTAGGAAATGACAAACCATTACTTATATTCCATTCGGCCAACCACTGCCGAATATCGGGGTATTACAGAGAAAATTTCATAAGAAAGTGTAGTTGCGATCGAAACAGAAAATTATTTATAAAAATAAGGAGAATAAAAATATAGGGAAAATAAAGTTGAGGCAGTTTTCTGCATAAAAAAAGTATGGTTTGTAGCTCGCTTCATTAGTATGGTTAAGTTTCGGTTGCAGCAAATATAATGATACATGAGAGTGCGACTCCCAATTTCGAGTTGCATGGAATCTATAAATTCTCTTATTTTCGATTTCATTAATTTGACTGTAATTGTAGTCCTTATAACTCTGGTTGGTGGAGTGTTGTAAAGAGTTTGTTTTTCTTTTTCTTTTTGCTTGATAAAATTCATTTTTGACATTGCAAATAAAAGACATGGTCAGCATTAATCACAATTTTGTTTTAGTTCTTTAATGACATCAGGCAAAAATCAAATGAGTTGAAAAATTACATTGGCGAACCATAGTTTTGTTTAAGAGAAAGAATTTTTTAAAAAATAAAATAAAATAAAAAGGGTCATAAAGCCAGAACTTCCTGCCCGCTCTTCAGAAGCACACATGAACGGAGTTGATGCTCCCACATTCATAGCATGAGTAGTTGAAGTAAGTGAATGATTTGAAATTCAAAAGAAGCCGAAAGGAAAAATAAAAAGCAAAAAGAATTGGGAAAATGAGAAATTACATCAACAAACTCATCTAAGGCGTTTCATCTAAAGATTCTTTTAAGGAGTTATCAAATAAACTCCATGTTCTGATTTAATATTTTCCTACTTTAAACCATGCAAAAAAGGTTGAACGTCATCCGAGGGGGAGAAATAATATCTTCTAGCACCATGTTCTCTAATACCGGTAATGATAAAAATGTAGGATAGTCATCATAATCATTTTTTTTGTATACATGGTTAGACTATTAAATATATTTTTTTATCACCATTAGCCATCATGACTGACTTCTGAGATGAGATCCATCGTTCGTTTATTGGTTTTTGATAATAAATATCACCTTCATCCCCAGACAAATCTTCCCATCAAGTATCTTCCAAAGAAACAGAACTGACATCATTAAAAACATTACTACTAGCGTTTAAAAAAAAATAAATTAATACCAAGACTAGTAGCAATACTTGGGATTTCATTGGCAAATTTTGTTGCAATTTTCTTGATAGCTTGGTAAAATACAACGAATCACCGAAATAACAAGCGGCTGAATTGAAAAGAAAACAAAAATAGTTGTTCCGAAGAGTAGATATTACCCAGAATATGTTGAAAGGCATATTATAAGTAACTTTTTTCTTATTTTTTCAATCTTCATTGGAGGATAACCCTTCGGAAAGAGTAAATCTCAATCGGATTGTTTTTACATATATCTACACATATGAGATTGCTCAGTTAAAATAAAGGAATTTCATTTAAAAAAATAAGGTTGTGTGAACATGAAAGAAAATTATTTAATATCAATAAAGACTAAAAATATAGGGGGAAAGAAAATTGAGACAGTTTTTTACATAAAAAATTGTGGGTGGTTGTAATTGGCTTCACTATATATTATGATTAAATTTTGGCTGCGGTAAATAGAATGATATATTATATTAAAGCTGACTCCCTATTTAAGTTGCATGGAGTCTACATATGTTTCCAATTTTCTATTTATTAATTTGATTGTGCTAGAGCGAATGCTCGGTTGAACCTACATACCTTGGTATGTCAAGTATGTTGTCTTATTTTAGGTGTCAAAACTATTTATTCAAATTAGTCTATTAAAGTTAGCTTTTGTTATATATAGATTAGGTAGTAAAGTCTTAGGATTTTCCAAGTTACTCAAGGCCGATGAAGAATTAAAGATCACACGAAGACATATATGTGTAGAAGCTTAATCGAGGTAAGTAACGAAGAACTTGTGTTTTCCTATTGAACTCGTTTTCATATATCTATCAATCGTAGCAAAAGTCGAGAACTTAAGTAGTTGATCATATTTCAAAGAAGATCATATCACATATTAGCTTCTTGCCAAGTCTAGTGATGTTTCGACTTCCAAGCAGTTACTTGTCTATAAAGCACAAGTGTTATTGAAAATTTAAAGGCTTGCAAATTTCCTCTTGAGGTTGTAATGTTTTGTTTTGGTAGTTTACTATTAATAATTTTCATTCACTTGAGTTCACGAACCTAAGAATTGAGTTTGTGAACCTAAAGCTTATTGAAAACTCAAGAAAAATAAGGTCTTTGAGTTCGTGAACCTATTACGGTGAATTCACGAACTTATTATAGACAATTTCTTTAAGAACTTTTGTCTTTTGAGTTTACGATCTTATTACATTAAGTTTTCGAACCTATGAATAAAAACTTCTCCTCAACTTTTATTGTATTTGAGTTCGCAAACCTATACGGTGAGTTCGTGAACATATTTAAAGAGAATTTTTTTGAGACTCATGGAGCATTTGAGTTCGCGAGCCTAATATGGTGAATTCACGAACCTAACAAAGAAACAATGCTCTTCAGACTTACTTGCATTTGATTTCGCAAACCCATTATAGTGAGTTCGCGAACCTAAAAAGTTTTGATTCCTCCTTATTGCATTTGAGTTCGTGAACCTACCTATTTGAGTTCATGAACCTACAATTTTTTTTCTCCAAGGACCTACCGTGAGTTTATGGACCTAAAAGGCTTAATGATATAAACCCATAACTTATATATCTTTGGGATCATTCATTCTTCTTTGGGTTTAAAGGCTAACTTTTTACACTTTTAAAAATTGCGACTCATTAGCTAAATTTCCTTGGTTAGAAATTCTATTTATTTTATTGAAAGTTTGAAGTTACCTTTGGTTGTAATTCTCCTCATAAGAATTTACTTAGGCTAATTAACAGTTGTCTACACTTCAAACCATGAAAAAGATCTCGTTGCAAGCCCAGTATTTTAGGAAACTACTTTGGTTTATCAATGGAGAATTAACCTGGGTTGCAAGAAATTCATTTCTTACATCCTAAGCAACCCAGTCTTAATTTATTAGTATAAATTGGAGACACTAGTAGCATAGAAAAACTCTATCCCTTGACTCATGTGTATGTCCTTGCAAAGTTTCTCTCCAAAACCTAAGAGATCTAAGGTTCGAATTTAAAAGACTTCACTTGGGATTTGTGAAGCACGGGTTCACCTAGATAGTTCTGAATTTTGTATCTTTATTTGTGATGCTTATAATTCTTATCTATTATGAGGTCATTCTCTTCTGATATAAGGTCATCCAAGAATTGCAGATCAAGTCCAGACTTGATTCAAAATTACAAACACGATTGAGTATAACTCTTACCTATTGAAATCATGTGTGAGTTTTGCATAAGAATTCATCTTAGATTGAGTTCTAGTTGATCCTTGTGTAGATAAAATATAAGGTATGTATATATGTTTTGAAGAGTACAATCCCTAATCTTGAATTTAGAGGAATCTAAATTCGGGGAATCGATTTCTAACCTTAATCTATAATCTAAAGGAAATCATCAGGCGTCCTGGTGGACTTAGGGTAGCGTTAGCCTTCACGACAGAATTTAAAAAGCGGCGGTCTAATAACCTCACCAAATATTTCATTTAGGCAATCTGTATGGACAAACTCCAATATAATTCTGAGAGATCCAACTAATAAAGCAAGATCAATCAAGAAATATATCCAAGAGTTATATCTCTGTTTCTTAATGTAATAAATAAATCAAACAGATAGAAATCTGTGAGCCTGATTATCATAAGAAACAACTTGGACGGTATCAAAAACCAATATCCAAGTGTCAATCAATTCAATCAACAAACAAAGGTTGGATTCACGATTGATTGAACTTACGCACAACCTGTGATATTTCAATTATATAGAAAAGATAATGCGAAAAAGAAATAACACAGACACCATAATTTTTGTTAACGAGGAAACCGCAAATGCAGAAAAACCCGGAACCTAGTCCAGATTTGAAGACCATATTGTATTAAGACGCTACAGACACTAGCCTACTCCAACTTAACTTCAGACTGGAATATAGTTGAGCCCTAACCAATCTCACACTGATCAAGGTACAGTCGCATTCCTTACGCCTCTGAATCCCAGCAGGACTCCGTGCACTTGATTCCCTTAGTTGATCTCACCCACAACTAAGAGTTGCTACGACCCCAAGTCGAAGACTTGGTAAACCAATCTGTCTCACACAAAAAAGTTTATTGAGTAGATAAATCTATCTCCTGCAGAAATACCTATGATTTTTGTTCCGTCTTTTGATAAATCAAGGTGAACATGAACCAATTGATACACCGGACTTATATTCCCGAAGAACAACCTAGTAATATAAATCACCTCACAGTAATCTTAATCGTATGATAGCGAAACAAGATATTGTGGAATCACAAACGATGAGACGAAGATGTTTGTGACTACTTTTTATCTTGCCTATCGAAGATTAAATCTCGATCAAATATTAGAGAAGATAGTACTCAATACGATAGAATACAGCAAGATCAGAACACGCAACTACAGAGAAATTAGTTGGTTCTGGATTCACAATCCCAATGAAGTCTTCAAGTCGTTAACCTACAGGGTTTTGGAAAACCTAAGGTTAAAGGAGAATCGACTCTAGTCGCAACTAGTATCACACATGAGGTGTGGGGATTAGGTTTCCCAGTTGCTAGAGTTCTCCCTTATATAGTCTTCAAATCAGGGTTTGCAATCAATGTTATCTTGGTAACAAAGCATTCAATATTCACCGTTAGATGAAAACCTGATTAGACTCAAGCTAATATCTTTCAACCGTTAGATCGAACTTAGCTTGTTACACACAAATGAAAAGTGACTTCATTTAGATATGAGTAACCGTACCTAAGCGTGTGCACCTGGTTGGCTCAACAATAGTTAACCGAAGTTAGCTATATGAACACTTTCATATCAACCTTATTCATCTTAACCATAACTAGTTCAAATGACTCAAATGAAACTAGTTCTAGAGTTGTTCAATTGTGTATATTCTCATAGAAGTACACAAGACACAATTAAAGCAAAATCGATTTTGATTCACTCGAATCAATTCATAAACATTATAGCCACGGTTTGCAAAAGATTGCATTCCTTAATATATAAATATATTAGTTCATGAAAAACCCGATTTTCAAAACATAACCTACTCAGGTATGCAAATAGGTACGCATCCCTAAGTGGTCGGACTTAGTTTGGGTTCGCCAGTACGCGAATGGGTACGCATACCTCCTAACTCAATTGAATTCCCGGACACGAAATTTATGCCAGTACGCATACGGGTATGCATACTAAGTTCTCGGACTTTCATTAACCAACATGTACGCATACGGGTATGCATACTATGGTTCTTGGATTTGGAATAACATGCAACAGTTTAACATACAAGTACGCATACTGTGCTATATCCAATCATGGTCAATTGTTCTAAACTCCCATTTCAATCATTGAAACATTCTTAGAATACGACAGTAGCTGTCTCACACAAACTATTAGCTTCAAAGCAATTTTCAAGTGATCGAATGATCAATACGAAACATTCCGAGTCTACATCAAATGACTGCCTCATACAAATCATGTAAAATGTTACCAAGAGATTTTCACATGATCATCTTTTGACTTTCGTCAAGAATATAAGATGAACTTGGTTAAAGCGAAAGGTTACTAACACATATTTCGAGAAATATGTAAGCGAGTTAAACTCAGCTCGAAACATCAAATGTGTATAATCGAAGTCTATATAGCTATACGAATTGTGTCTCAAATAGGAGATAGAGTAGATATACTTTTGAGTGATAGATGAGTTTAAGTCTCCACATACCTTTTTTTTATGAAGTTCCATAAGCTCCCCTTAGTAGTTCTTCGTCTCCAACCAATAATCGCCGTGAAGTCTAATGCTCAACTACAATTACTTTCCTAATCCGAGACTTATCTATAAGTAGACTAGAAATCAAGACTTATAATTTTGGCAACTAAACTTGACAACAAGCTTGAGATAGCAACGCTTGCGATTTCGACCGAGCAGTGCTCTAACAATCTTCCCATTTGTCAATTCTAGTGGAAAAACTATCAATACATATGGATTACAAAATAAATAAACTTTGTAGCTTCTCATCCAAATGCTTGATTTCCTTGGTTGTTCAACATTACTCGAAATCTTCGTCACTTCCAAGTACTCCAGTGATTCTGAACGTGTTCAACTCAGCGTCATAGTTTTTGAAGATACGTAACTATAACAATATATAAAAACAAGATGTTTGTTATACAATGTCATAGTATTGATTATTACACAGCATTAAAGTCCAATTGTATCAAAACTTTGACAACAATACTATGGTGATATGTATCACTCCCCCTTAGTCAATACTTCATCTCATACGAAAACCACTCATCCTTACATAATGATCCGTAAACCATATGTATTTGTAGTGTGAACTACACATTAATTCTCCCCCTTTTGTCAATATAAATTGGCAAAGGTACGAAAACTAGTGGGATCATAATGAAATTCTCATAGAGATTCTTCATGACTAAAAGAAAACATATCAACTTTGTTTCGATGATTTCACATAGTCGAAACTTAGTGTATTCATCAAGGAGTTTATAAAGATACAAGAAAACTCCTACAATATTCCACAGCCGCACTCCCCACAAAGATTTGGCACTTAAGCACAAGTGCAATTAAGAACTCTCCCCCATTAAATGTCATTCCCAAAAGAACAACAAGAGCGACCTTACTTTTGCAAGAAAAGAAGGATTTATTTGAACATTAACAAATTACGTGAAATATGAATTTGTATCCAAAAAAACTCAATTAAATTAACCACAAGTGAACCCATGATTATTTTAATCGGAAATGCTCAACATAAGAGAACTTATGGAGCCGCACAATACTTTCACATAAAAGTGGATCACGGAAAGATCAATACTGCGGGATATTCAAAGATTCATTCTATTTTTTTATCAATATATTTGCATAATGATATCATAGACTTAATATTTTAATCAAAAGTTCGTCCCATCTTCTATCAATATTTGCATAATGACACAATAGGATTTACTTTTGACATAATATGGGACAATCATAGTTCACGGACGCAAACACACATATCCTATAATAACTTTTGCAATATATGAAACCAATAAAGATTAATACTGGAAAATCATCTTCCAAATAAACTTTAGAATTCAAATAAATAAATATAAAAACATTGCAAGATGAAAATCGTTGGCAATTAGCTATGTGTATTCACAATAATTATTATTCCAAACCCTAGTTATCCTTCTTAAAACACAAGAATAAATTCTCATAAGAAGTTTCCTAGACATTAAGAAGTATAACTCCTAGGAAGAATGCAACTGTAGGTCTTCAGACATAACCAGCAACCAGAGCTCGAACACAAACAAGTTCATCGGTTGCTTTTTTCAGTTCATTTTTCAGAAATTCAAGATTATTTGTTGCAATTCCAAGTTGTTCACGTATGACCTCAAAATCTCGAAGAAGATTTCCCACCAATTGAGATGACATATGAACTGGAAGTTTGTTTTCATGATCAACAACATGATAGCAAGTTATGAAAACAGGGTTCTCGTGAAACTCAATAACCTTGCCTTTTTCAACTTTGTCTTCCTTTTTGCATCCATCCATTGTGCACACCACAAAGATTCAAGAGAACTTTGGACGTTACGGAACGTGTATGTATCAGGAAAAGAGGAAAACCATGATACATATATATGAGTGCTTCATAGGGAAACCCTAGGGTTACTCGTTCACTTTCGGTAAGGATCGGGTGCACAAACGTCTGTGGTTATGAGCCAGGCTCAAAACCGAGAAGCCAATTGAGCCTATTTAAAAATATGTTTTGATGGAAACATATTCTAATGACAGAACAACTTAGCTCAGAAGTGAGAATAAAGTAATTTTTGAAAACAACAGATTAACTATCATTAGGAAGACAAAACAAGAATTTCAAGGTAAGCAACAAAGAGACTATTCTCAAGAGTTATTGATCAAATATATTACAATATGTAATACTTAACCGGAGCAGGGCTCAACAGTAAGATGATAATTTTATTCTTAAACAAAAAATATACAACAAAGACCGCTTTCTCAAGACAAAGAGCTTCTTGAGAATTATGAGTATCCTCACACGTTTTCAAAGAGGATGCTCACTTGAGCAGTCAATTTGTAATTTGATGAGCATATTGCTCATCAAGGGCATTGACATTTTCCCTTTTTCTTTATTGAAGATCTTCAGAAAAGTCAATAGGATTAGTCACAAGAGAATTAACAAGAGGAGGACAAGAGATACCTGAAGTTGCTGCCTCCCTTGCCTTCTTAATCCTGCGCTTTAGTTTATTTATACTGGTCTTTAGTTCCGAGACACGATTATTGATGTGAATGTATTCGGGGACAGAATACTCTAGATTCAAGACTTTCTTCAGCGAAAGACAAAGAGTTTGGAATTTTTTTCTTCCTTCGATGGCTTCTTCTCTTCACAATGCAATTTAAAGAGTCAGTTGTCCATATAACATTCTTTCCTTTACAATTGTAAACGGTTTTGGTGTCATATTTACAACAAAGAATTGGCTCATCACAACACTTTTATTGATTGCAGACTAGACCTTTAACAACAACATAATGAGAAGCAGGTTTGATTA
Organism: Papaver somniferum; assembly: GCF_003573695.1. Taxonomy (NCBI): domain Eukaryota; kingdom Viridiplantae; phylum Streptophyta; class Magnoliopsida; order Ranunculales; family Papaveraceae; genus Papaver; species Papaver somniferum. The sequence goes on along the minus strand of NC_039364.1, from coordinate 226,986,269 downwards.
CTTCTTTAGACATCCATACAAGAATGTTACGAAGTTTTTCATTCCACGGTCGAAAACGACATCTCTTTTCAAGGTGACCTTTGTTTCCGCAATAATAACAGTTGATGGGAATGTTTTTGACTGTTCTCATATGAGCCGTTTTTGAAGGTTGACAATCTTTGTTCTTAGGAACATCAGCTGGTAGTTTTTCACTTTTGATGTCAGTGAAATTTTCACATAGGAATTTGTTATTAGCACAGACAAAATTGATCTTACTAGCACTTGGAGCGTCTATTCCTTTATAGCCCAAACCAAGTGTATCACGATGTTCTTTACATGCTTCTAGCATAGTGGATAATTTTTAGAGCTAGCATTGAATCTTTTCAGATCCTCTTCTAGTGATTTGACCTTATCAAGAGCAGCAACAAGATCATCCTCCAATTGTTTTTCTCTGGATAGAAAGAAGATTTCTCTGTCATTAAAATAATTTTGTTGAGAGTCATATCTTACATCGGTTTATGCAAGTCTTTCTTTCGACACAAAAAGATTTCGACGAAGATTCTCACGTTCAAAAATTTTTGAACGCACATCATCTTCTCGATCTTTAAGAAAAAATTATAACAGTTTATAACCACAATCATATCCCTTAAAAAGTTTTCTCAATCTCCTGTTTTATAGACAGAGAGGAGTCAGAAATTCAGCTAAGCAAGCTGTTGATTTTCCTTTTTTTTAATGATATGGTCAAAAAGCATGATATATTGTGAGACTTACTCATCAATATTTTTTCCCTCGTCTGAATCACTTTCATATGAAAGATCATCCAACTGTTCATCTAGGAGTTTTTCCCAGTTGAATACAGTTTCAGACAATGGATAAGACGTGAGAGATTTCTCAGGAGACTTAAGGAATTGAACCAAGTCAGAATGTTTCTGAACTGGTGTTTGTTGTCAGTGATAACACTATTGTCCATAAAGTCAGATCGCTACAAACACAGACTTATGAGGTCTTGAACGTGTTTGCCTGCTCTGATACCAATTGATAAAGCTTGGGTCTAACAACCTAACCCAATATTTCGTTTAGGAAATCTGTATGAACAAACTCCAATATAATTCTGAGAGCACCAACTAATAGAGCGAGTTCAGTTAAGAATATATCCAAGACTTATATCTTTGTTTCTTAATGTAATCAGTAAATCAAACATATAGAAATTCGTGAGCCTGATTATTATAAGAAACAACTTGGGCGGTATCAAAAACCAATATCCAAGTGTCAATAAGTTCAATCAACGACCAAAGGTTGGATTCACAATTGATTGAACTTACACACAACCTGTGATATTTCAATTATATAGAAAATATAATGCGGAAAATAAATAACACAGACACTAGAAGTTTTGTTAACGAGGAAACCGCAAATGCAGAAAAATCCCCGAACCTAGTCTAGATGTGAACACCACAATGTACTAAGCCGCTACAGACACTAGCCTACTCCAAGTTAACTTTGGACTGGAATGTAGTTGAGCCCTAACCAATATCACACTGATCAAGGTAAAGTCGCGTTCCTAACGCCTCCGAATCCCAGCAGGACTCTGCGCACTTGATTCCCTTAGCTGATCTCACCCACAACTAAGAGTTGCTACGAACCAAAGTCGAAGACTTGATAAACCAATCTGTCTCACACAGAGAAGTCTATTGAATAGATAAATCTATCTCCCATAGAAATACCTATGAGTTTTGTTCTGTCTTTTGATAAATCAAGGTGAACATGAACCAATTGATATGTCGGACTTATATTCCCGAAGAACAGCCTAGTAATATCAATCACCTCACAATAATCTTAATCATATTGTAGCGAAACAAGATATTGTGGAATCACAAACGATGAGACGAAGATATTTGTGACTACTTTTTATCTTGCCTATCGGAGATTAAATCTCGAGAAAATCTTAGAGAAGATAATACTCAATACGATAGAGTACAACAAGATCAGAACACACAACTACAGAAAAAATTGTTGGGTCTGGCTTCACAATCCCAATGAAGTCTTCAAGTCGTTAGCCTACAAGGTTTTGGAAAAACCTAAGGTTACACTACAGGAAAACTTGGATTTAGCGACTATTTTCTTACCAACTGTTATTGGTGAAATACTTTACTAATTATTACTTGCAACCGAAAACAACCTCGATGGATAGAAAATTCTTCCCACCAGTTTTTTAGCAATGACGGTGGGTTCAATACTTTGGCGACGACAATTCAGCAACACGAGAAATCATTGTGCCGCTATTAGCTTTCAGACATCGTGTCTTGCCAACCAGAAAGTACAGTAGAAGCTATATGTATCTGGTCATTGGTCTTAGCCACAAGAATATGCCCTTGCAAGACCTCTGCACCAATCAACAGATTATTGACGTTACTAGCAACTTTCAACTACAATCTTTTGGCACTAAAGAGTTCTCTAGAGGTTGAACAGTTCTAACCAATAGGTTAGTGATAAGCATATAAATGCTACATTTTATACCCATATTTATATTATCTAGGATACAATATTTTAGTTACTAATACTATTTTAGTGCTTTTCTAGAAAGTACAAGTGAATTCGATCATCCAGCGAATAAACAGCAAAATGTGAGACTTAATGGTGTTTGCGACGAAATAGGCAAAATGTGGTTGGCCTGGTACTTCCATATATCAGCAACCACAATGATGAAATATGTCGGCTTGGTATTTCTATATATCAGCAGCACTTATTATGCTGGCCTGGTATTTCCATGTATCAGCATCTTATTATGCCGGCCTGGTATTTCTATATATCAACATCACTTACTATGCTGGCCTGGTATTTCTATATCAGCAGCACTTATTATGCTGGCCTGGTATCTCCATATATCAGCAGCACTTATTATGATGGCATAGTATTTCTGTATATCAGCAGCACTTATTATGCTGGCCTGGTATTTCCATGTATCAGCAGCCGGGTTGGCCTGGTATTAGCAACCAGAATGGTGAAATGGGTTGGCATGGTATTTCTATATATCAACATCACTTACTATGCTGGCCTGGTATTTCTATATCAGCAGCACTTATCATGCTGGCCTGATATCTCCATATATCAGCAGCACTTATTATGGTGGCCTAGTATTTCTATATATCAGCAGCACTTATTATGCTGGCCTGGTATTTCCATGTATCAGCAGCCGGGTTGGCCTGGTATTATCAACCACAATGGTGAAATGGGTTGGCCTGGTATTTCCATATATAAGCAACCACAATGAAAAAAAATGACAAAATGTAGCTGGTCTGGTATCTCCATATATATCAGCAACATAAAATTGTTTCAGAGACGAGGCAGAGACGCAGCAAAGGAATTGAAATCAAAGTGGGGTTGGCGCATAGAAACTGAAAATGAGAACTATTTTATCTTTCTTACTTTATTACAAATATATTCCACCAATAAAGATAATTTATTTGTCATGTGAAGAATTAATTGAGGAGTATTTACACGTGACTATTTTGGAAATAAAATAACTCTTTCTTCATTTGGGAGATTTTGGAAATAAGGGGAGTTTATTATTTCATTGGAAGAACGAGGTGGCAATACTATTTGGGGAAAGATACTGATGACGACATCAACTTGCATGCAAGATATTTCATAGAATAATTTATTTTGATACTTTGATTAATGAAATAAAAGAAAAGTAAGGTGTATAAGAAGGTGGGTGATTATTTGAGAAAGGGGGAAGCCGGCCACAGTGCCGCAACGAAGGAAGGGTTTTGAAGTTTTGTTTTCGATTCTTCATTTTTCATTAGCTTGAGTTTAATTTTAATATGTTTATGGCTTTTGAGAAAGCCATTTCTAGCTAGTGTTATGTTAGGGTTTAGGTAGAAACCAATAAATTGTGTAAACTCTGTATTTATATGCTCAATAATGATTTGAATGACTAGTAGTTTTTTCTTCACAAAGCTTGATGTTTAATCGTTTATGTGATTTTCTTGATTATTTATGCTTTTGAATTGATATTTCGTGCTTCGGTTAAATCCCTAGACGTGGTATGCAAGGATTGATAGGTAATGCTTTAGAATCACTACCCATGAAGCGAAGGAAACTATAGCGGAGAAACAGTATTTGAAAACGCATGGAATATATTCTTAAAGATTAGTAGAGTTTGGTAATTAATTGGTGGAAACCGAAAATCCTAATAACCCATTTCCATTTTTTTTATTGTTAGAATTATTATTACTTGATTTTGTTTCGAGTTTCTGAAAATTATCAAAACATTATTAATTCGATTATTCAATTCTTGGTATTAGTTAGTAGAAGTATTTTCACACTCCTCGTGGGAACGACCTGTACTTGCCATTGTCTACGAGTTAGACGCTGTGCACTTGCAATATTTACTGTAGGTTTCCGAACCTATCAAGTTTTTGGCGCCGCTGCCAGGGAGTGGTTGCAAAATACTCTCTGACTGATATATTTTTGTACATAGTTTTATTTTGTTTTTATTTTAGATTTTTTTTGTTCTTTTTACGCATTTTATTTGATTTTTTTAGGTACCTTAGCACGAAGTGTTGTGGGCGAAAAGAAAGTATGCACTCGCAAGCCTTTTGCAAGAGCCACTCGGAAGATCCATTAGAGGTTTGCTTAGCTCATTTTGGATATGGTTTTGATGATGATAGTTTTATTTGTGAAGTCAATGCTTTGTTAGATTCCACACCGCTGCTAGACACTAATAAATGGAAGCCCATCCTAGAACCTTTAATTCTTCCCGAGTTCGACTAGTTCCACTAGTTGAGAAAGCTCTGACCTAGACCCTTAATAATGAAACCGTTGTAGATGATAATGGGCCAATTTGTCACGATATCATTGTTCCGTTGAGCACTTGTTTCTCAGATCGTGATTTTCTAAAAGCTTATGTGAATGTTCTGTATAAGACTGAGTTCAGTTTTTGCTCCCTGGGTACTAATCACCATTGCTGCAGGATCATCTTTTCATCAAAACTAATTAGTTGGGTTGATCCCCAACTTTTCAGACTGTATATATATGATTTGCAGCGTACTTTGGGGTAGCAACCTCATCTTGTTTGAGAACGTTCTACTGAAAGCAGGGAAACAAATACATTTCGCTTCATGGGAGTCAACCCATCAGATTTGTTCCCTCTACTCTATCTCTTTTTTTATTTTATTTTTATTGTTGCATTTCCCATCTTAATTTTTACGTTGGATGACTCAGTTACATTGAGGACAATGTAATGTTTAAGTGTGGGGGAGTGGGTTATTATCCATAAAAAATAAAATAAAATCAATTGCATAATATCTCAGTTTTGCTCGAGGACTAGCAAAATATAAGTGTGGGGGTGTTGATAAGCATATAAATGCTACATTTTATACCCATATTTATATTAGTTAGGATACAATATTTTAGTTACTAATACTATTTTAGTGCTTTTGTAGAAAGTACAAGTGAATTCAATCATTCTACGAATAAACAACAAAATGTGAGACTTAATGGTGGTTGCGACGAAAATGGCAAAATGTGGTTGGCCTGGTACTTCCATATATCAGCAACCACAATGATGAAATATGCCGACCTGGTATTTCTATATATCAGCAGCACTTATTATGTTGGCCTGGTATTTCCATGTATCAACATCTTATTATGCTGGACTGGTATTTCTATATATCAACATCACTTACAATGCTGGATTGGTATTTCTATATCAACATCACTTATTATGCTGGCCTAGTATCTCCATATATCAGCAACACTTATTATGCTGGCATAGTATTTCTATATATCAGCAGCACTTATTACGCTGGCCTGGTATTTCCATGTATCAGCAGCCGGGTTGGCCTGGTATTAGCAACCACAATGGTGAAATGGGTTGGCCTGGTATTTCCATATATCAGCAACCACAATGAAAAAAAATGACAAAATGTAGCTGGTCTGGTATCTCCATATATATCAGCAACATAAAATTGTTTCAGAGGCGAGGCAGAAACGCAGCAAAGGAATTGAAATCAAAGTGGGGTTGGCGCATGGAAACTGAAAATGAGAACTATTTTATCTTTCTTACTTTATTACAAATATATTCCACCAATAAAGATAATTTATTTGTCATGTGAAGAATTAATTGAGGAGTATTTACACGTGACTATTTTGGAAATAAAATAACTCTTTCTTCATTTGGGAGATTTTGGAAATAAGGGGAGTTTATTATTTCATTGGAAGAACGAGGTGGCAATACTATTTGGGGAAAGATACTGATGACGACATCAACTTGCATGCAAGATATTTCATAGAATAATTTATTTTGATACTTTGATTAATGAAATAAAAGAAAAGTAAGGTGTATAAGAAGGTGGGTGATTATTTGAGAAAGGGGGAAGCCGGCCACAGTGCCGCAACGAAGGAAGGGTTTTGAAGTTTTGTTTTCGATTCTTCATTTTTCATTAGCTTGAGTTTAATTTTAATATGTTTATGGCTTTTGAGAAAGCCATTTCTAGCTAGTGTTATGTTAGGGTTTAGGTAGAAACCAATAAATTGTGTAAACTCTGTATTTATATGCTCAATAATGATTTGAATGACTAGTAGTTTTTTCTTCACAAAGCTTGATGTTTAATCGTTTATGTGATTTTCTTGATTATTTATGCTTTTGAATTGATATTTCGTGCTTCGGTTAAATCCCTAGACGTGGTATGCAAGGATTGATAGGTAATGCTTTAGAATCACTACCCATGAAGCGAAGGAAACTATAGCGGAGAAACAGTATTTGAAAACGCATGGAATATATTCTTGAAGATTAGTAGAGTTTGGTAATTAATTGGTGGAAACCGAAAATCCTAATAACCCATTTCCATTTTTTTTATTGTTAGAATTATTATTACTTGATTTTGTTTCGAGTTTCTGAAAATTATCAAAACATTATTAATTCGATTATTCAATTCTTGGTATTAGTTAGTAGAAGTATTTTCACACTCCTCGTGGGAACGACCTGTACTTGCCATTGTCTACGAGTTAGACGCTGTGCACTTGCAGTATTTACTGTAGGTTTCCGAACCTATCAAGTTTTTGGCGCCGCTGCCAGGGAGTGGTTGCAAAATACTCTCTGACTGATATATTTTTGTACATAGTTTTATTTTGTTTTTATTTTAGATTTTTTTTGTTCTTTTTACGCATTTTATTTGATTTTTTTAGGTACCTTAGCCCGAAGTGTTGTGGGCGAAAAGAAAGTATGCACTCGCAAGCCTTTTGCAAGAGCCACTCGGAAGATCCATTAGAGGTTTGCTTAGCTCATTTTGGATATGGTTTTGATGATGATAGTTTTATTTGTGAAGTCAATGCTTTGTTAGATTCCACACCGCTGCTAGACACTAATAAATGGAAGCCCATCCTAGAACCTTTAATTCTTCCCGAGTTCGACTAGTTCCACTAGTTGAGAAAGCTCTGACCTAGACCCTTAATAATGAAACCGTTGTAGATGATAATGGGCCAATTTGTCACGATATCATTGTTCCGTTGAGCACTTGTTTCTCAGATCGTGATTTTCTAAAAGCTTATGTGAATGTTCTGTATAAGACTGAGTTCAGTTTTTGCTCCCTGGGTACTAATCACCATTGCTGCAGGATCATCTTTTCATCAAAACTAATTAGTTGGGTTGATCCCCAACTTTTCAGACTGTATATATATGATTTGCAGCGTACTTTGGGGTAGCAACCTCATCTTGTTTGAGAACGTTCTACTGAAAGCAGGGAAACAAATACATTTCGCTTCATGGGAGTCAACCCATCAGATTTGTTCCCTCTACTCTATCTCTTTTTTTATTTTATTTTTATTGTTGCATTTCCCATCTTAATTTTTACGTTGGATGACTCAGTTACATTGAGGACAATGTAATGTTTAAGTGTGGGGGAGTGGGTTATTATCCATAAAAAATAAAATAAAATCAATTGCATAATATCTCAGTTTTGCTCGAGGACTAGCAAAATATAAGTGTGGGGGTGTTGATAAGCATATAAATGCTACATTTTATACCCATATTTATATTAGTTAGGATACAATATTTTAGTTACTAATACTATTTTAGTGCTTTTGTAGAAAGTACAAGTGAATTCAATCATTCTACGAATAAACAACAAAATGTGAGACTTAATGGTGGTTGCGACGAAAATGGCAAAATGTGGTTGGCCTGGTACTTCCATATATCAGCAACCACAATGATGAAATATGCCGACCTGGTATTTCTATATATCAGCAGCACTTATTATGTTGGCCTGGTATTTCCATGTATCACATCTTATTATGCTGGACTGGTATTTCTATATATCAACATCACTTACAATGCTGGATTGGTATTTCTATATCAACATCACTTATTATGCTGGCCTAGTATCTCCATATATCAGCAACACTTATTATGCTGGCATAGTATTTCTATATATCAGCAGCACTTATTACGCTGGCCTGGTATTTCCATGTATCAGCAGCCGGGTTGGCCTGGTATTAGCAACCACAATGGTGAAATGGGTTGGCCTGGTATTTCCATATATCAGCAACCACAATGAAAAAAAATGACAAAATGTAGCTGGTCTGGTATCTCCATATATATCAGCAACATAAAATTGTTTCAGAGGCGAGGCAGAAACGCAGCAAAGGAATTGAAATCAAAGTGGGGTTGGCGCATGGAAACTGAAAATGAGAACTATTTTATCTTTCTTACTTATTACAATATATCCACCAATAAAGATAATTTATTTGTCATGTGAAAGAATTATTGAGGAGTATTTACACGTGATTTTGGAAATAAAATACTCTTTCTTCATTTGGGGATTTTGGAAATAAGGGGAGTTTATTATTTCATTGGAAGAACGAGGTGGCAATACTATTTGGGGAAAGATACTGATGACGACATCAACTTGCATGCAAGATATTTCATAGAATAATTTTATTTTGATACTTTTGATTAATGAAATAAAAGAAACGTAAGGTGTATAAGGGGGTGACTATTTGAAAAGGGGGAAGCCGGCCACGTGCCGCAACGAAGGAGGTTTTGAAGTTTTGTTTTCGATTCTTCATTTTTCATTAGCTTGAGTTTAATTTTAATATGTTTATGGCTTTTGAGAAAACCATTTCTAGCTAGTGTTATGTTAGGGTTTAGGTAGAAACCAATAAATTGTGTAAACTCTATTTATATGCTCAATAATGATTTGAATGACTAGTTTTTTTCTTCACAAAGCTTGATGTTTAATCGTTTATGTGATTTTCTTGATTATTTATGCTTTTGAATTGATATTTCGTGCTTCGGTTAAATCCCTAGACGTGGTATGCAAGGATTGATAGGTAATGCTTTAGAATCACTACCCATGAAGCGAAGGAAACTATGGAGAAACAGTATTTGAAAACGCATGGAATATATTCTTAAAGATTAGTAGAGTTTGGTAATTAATTGGTGGAAACCGAAAATCCTAATAACCCATTTCCATTTTTTTTATTGTTAGAATTATTATTACTTGATTTTGTTTCGAGTTTCTGAAAATTATCAAAACATTATTAATTCGATTATTCAATTCTTGGTATTAGTTAGTAGAAGTTTTCACACTCCTCGTGGGAACGACCTGTACTTGCCATTGTCTACGAGTTAGACGCTGTGCACTTGCAGTATTTACTGTAGGTTTCCGAACCTATCAAGTTTTTGGCGCCGCTGCCAGGGAGTGGTTGCAAAATTGACTGATATATGTATTTTTATTTTATTTATTGTTTTTATTTTAGATTTTTTTTGTTCTTTTTACGCATTTTATTTGATTTTTTTAGGTACCTTAGCCGAAGTGTTGTGGGCGAAAAGAAAGTATGCACTCGCAAGCCTTTTGCAAGAGCCACTCGGAAGATCCATTAGAGGTTTGCTTAGCTCATTTTGGATATGGTTTTGATGATGATAGTTTATTTGTGAAGTCAATGCTTTGTTAGATTCCACACCGCTGCTAGACACTAATAAATGGAAGCCCATCCTAGAACCTTTAATTCTTCCCGAGTTCGACTAGTTCCACTAGTTGAGAAAGCTCTGACCTAGACCCTTAATAATGAAACCGTTGTAGATGATAATGGGCCAATTTGTCACGATATCATTGTTCCGTTGAGCACTTGTTTCTCAGATCGTGATTTTCTAAAAGCTTATGTGAATGTTCTGTATAAGACTGAGTTCAGTTTTTGCTCCCTGGGTACTAATCACCATTGTGCAGGATCATCTTTTCATCAAAACTAATTAGTTGGGTTGATCCCCAACTTTTCAGACTGTATATATATGATTTGCAGCGTACTTTGGGGTAGCAACCTCATCTTGTTTGAGAACGTCTACTGAAAGCAGGGAAACAAATACATTTCGCTTCATGGGAGTCAACCCATCAGATTTGTTCCCTCTACTCTATCTCTTTTTTTTTTTTTTTTATTGTTGCATTTCCCATCTTAATTTTTACGTTGGATGACTCAGTTACATTGAGGACAATGTAATGTTTAAGTGTGGGGGAGTGGGTTATTATCCATAAAAATAAAATAAAATCAATTGCATAATATCTCAGTTTTGCTCGAGGACTAGCAAAATATAAGTGTGGGGGTGTTGATAAGCATATAAATGCTACATTTTATACCCATATTTATATTAGTTAGGATACAATATTTTAGTTACTAATACTATTTTAGTGCTTTTGTAGAAAGTACAAGTGAATTCAATCATCACGAATAAACAACAAAATGTGAGACTTAATGGTGGTTGCGACGAAAATGGCAAAATGTGGTTGGCCTGGTACTTCCATATATCAGCAACCACAATGATGAAATATGCCGACCTGGTATTTCTATATATCAGCACACTTAATGTTGGCCTGGTATTTCCATGTATCAGCATCTTATTATGCTGGACTGGTATTTCTATATATCAACATCACTTACAATGCTGGATTGGTATTTCTATATCAACAGCACTTATTATGCTGGCCTAGTATCTCCATATATCAGCAACACTTATTATGCTGGCATAGTATTTCTATATATCAGCAGCACTTATTACGCTGGCCTGGTATTTCCATGTATCAGCAGCCGGGTTGGCCTGGTATTAGCAACCACAATGGTGAAATGGGTTGGCCTGGTATTTCCATATATCAGCAACCACAATGAAAAAAATGACAAAATGTAGCTGGTCTGGTATCTCCATATATATCAGCAGCAAAAATTGTTTCAGAGGCGAGGCAGAAACGCAGCAAAGGAATTGAAATCAAAGTGGGGTTGGCGCATGGAAACTGAAAATGAGAACTATTTTATCTTTCTTACTTTATTACAAATATATTCCACCAATAAAGATAATTTATTTGTCATGTGAAAATTAATTGAGGAGTATTTACACGTGACTATTTTGGAAATAAAATAACTCTTTCTTCATTTGGGAGATTTTGGAAATAAGGGAGTTTATTATTTCATTGGAAGAACGAGGTGGCAATACTATTTAGGGAAAGATACTGATGACGACATCAACTTCATGCAAGATATTTCATAGAATAATTTATTTTGATACTTTGATTAATGAAATAAAAGAAAAGTAAGGTGTATAAGAAGGTGGGTGACTATTTGAGAAAGGGGGCCGCCGGCCACAGTGCCGCAACGGAAGGGCTTTGAAGTTTTGTTTTCGATTCTTCATTTTTCATTAGCTTGAGTTTAATTTTAATATGTTTATGGCTTTTGAGAAAACCATTTCTAGCTAGTGTTATGTTAGGGTTTAGGTAGAAACCAATAAATTGTGTAAACTCTATATTTATATGCTCAATAATGATTTGAATGACTAGTAGTTTTTTCTTCACAAAGCTTGATGTTTAATCGTTTATGTGATTTTCTTGATTATTTATGCTTTTGAATTGATATTTCGTGCTTCGGTTAAATCCCTAGACGTGGTATGCAAGGATTGATAGGTAATGCTTTAGAATCACTACCCATGAAGCGAAGGAAACTATAGCGGAGAAACAGTATTTGAAAACGCATGGAATATATTCTTAAAGATTAGTAGAGTTTGGTAATTAATTGGTGGAAACCGAAAATCCTAATAACCCATTTCCATTTTTTTTATGTTAGAATTATTATTACTTGATTTGTTTCGAGTTTCTGAAAATTATCAAAACATTATTAATTCGATTATTCAATTCTTGGTATTAGTTAGTAGAAGTATTTTCACACTCCTCGTGGGAACGACCTGTACTTGCCATTGTCTACGAGTTAGACGCTGTGCACTTGCAGTATTTACTGTAGGTTTCCGAACCTATCAAGTTTTTGGCGCCGCTGCCAGGGAGTGGTTGCAAAATACTCTCTGACTGATATATTTTTTACATAGTTTATTTTGTTTTTATTTTAGATTTTTTTTCTTTCGCATTTTATTTGATTTTTTTAGGTACCTTAGCACGAAGTGTTGTGGGCGAAAAGAAAGTATGCACTCGCAAGCCTTTTGCAAGAGCCACTCGGAAGATCCATTAGAGGTTTGCTTAGCTCATTTTGGATATGGTTTTGATGATGATAGTGTTATTTTGAAGTCAATGCTTTGTTAGATTTCCACACCGCTGCTAGACACTAATAAATGGAAGCCCATCCTAGAACCTTTAATTCTTCCCGAGTTCGACTAGTTCCACTAGTTGAGAAAGCTCTGACCTAGACCCTTAATAATGAAACCGTTGTAGATGATAATGGGCCAATTTGTCACGATATCATTGTTCCGTTGAGCACTTGTTTCTCAGATCGTGATTTTCTAAAAGCTTATGTGAATGTTCTGTATAAGACTGAGTTCAGTTTTTGCTCCCTGGGTACTAATCACCATTGCTGCAGGATCATCTTTTCATCAAAACTAATTAGTTGGGTTGATCCCCAACTTTTCAGACTGTATATATGATTTGCAGCGTACTTTTGCAACCTCATCTTGTTTGAGAACGTGCTACTGAAAGCAGGGAAACAAATACATTCGCTTCATGGGAGTCAACCCATCAGATTTGTTCCCTCTACTCTATCTCTTTTTTTTTTTTTTTATTGTTGCATTTCCCATCTTAATTTTTACGTTGGATGACTCAGTTACATTGAGGACAATGTAATGTTTAAGTGTGGGGGAGTGGGTTATTATCCATAAAAAATAAAATAAAATCAATTGCATAATATCTCAGTTTTGCTCGAGGACTAAAAATATAAGTGTGGGGGTGTTGATAAGCATATAAATGCTACATTTTATACCCATATTTATATTAGTTAGGATACAATATTTTAGTTACTAATACTATTTTAGTGCTTTTGTAGAAAGTACAAGTGAATTCAATCATTCTCCAGAATAAACAACAAAATGTGAGACTTAATGGTGGTTGCGACGAAAATGGCAAAATGTGGTTGGCCTGGTACTTCCATATATCAGCAACCACATGATGAAATATGCCGACCTGGTATTTCTATATATCAGCACACTTATTATGTTGGCCTGGTATTTCCATGTATCAGCATCTTATTATGCTGGACTGGTATTTCTATATATCAACATCACTTACAATGCTGGATTGGTATTTCTATATCAACACACTTATTATGCTGGCCTAGTATCTCCATATATCAGCAACACTTATTATGCTGGCATAGTATTTCTATATATCAGCAGCACTTATTACGCTGGCCTGGTATTTCCATGTATCAGCAGCCGGGTTGGCCTGGTATTAGCAACCACAATGGTGAAATGGGTTGGCCTGGTATTTCCATATATCAGCAACCACAATGAAAAAAATGACAAAATGTAGCTGGTCTGGTATCTCCATATATCAGCAGCATAAAATTGTTTCAGGCGAGGCAGAAACGCAGCAAAGGAATTGAAATCAAAGTGGGGTTGGCGCATGGAAACTGAAAATGAGAACTATTTTATCTTTCTTACTTTATTACAAATATATTCCACCAATAAAGATAATTTATTTGTCATGTGAAGAATTAATTGAGGTATTTACACGTGACTATTTTGGAAATAAAATAACTCTTTCTTCATTTGGGAGATTTTGGAAATAAGGGGAGTTTATTATTTCATTGGAAGAACGAGGTGGCAATACTATTTGGGGAAAGATACTGATGACGACATCAACTTGCATGCAAGATATTTCATAGAATAATTTATTTTGATACTTTGATTAATGAAATAAAAGAAAAGTAAGGTGTATAAGAAGGTGGGTGACTATTTGAGAAAGGGGGAAGCCGGCCACAGTGCCGCAACGAAGGAAGGGCTTTGAAGTTTTGTTTTCGATTCTTCATTTTTCATTAGCTTGAGTTTAATTTTAATATGTTTATGGCTTTTGAAAAACCATTTCTAGCTAGTGTTATGTTAGGGTTTAGGTAGAAACCAATAAATTGTGTAAACTCTATATTTATATGCTCAATAATGATTTGAATGACTAGTAGTTTTTTCTTCACAAAGCTTGATGTTTAATCGTTTATGTGATTTTCTTGATTATTTATGCTTTTGAATTGATATTTCGTGCTTCGGTTAAATCCCTAGACGTGGTATGCAAGGATTGATAGGTAATGCTTTAGAATCACTACCCATGAAGCGAAGGAAACTATAGCGGAGAAACAGTATTTGAAAACGCATGGAATATATTCTTAAAGATTAGTAGAGTTTGGTAATTAATTGGTGGAAACCGAAAATCCTAATAACCCATTTCCATTTTTTTTATTGTTAGAATTATTATTACTTGATTTTGTTTCGAGTTTCTGAAAATTATCAAAACATTATTAATTCGATTATTCAATTCTTGGTATTAGTTAGTAGAAGTATTTTCACACTCCTCGTGGGAACGACCTGTACTTGCCATTGTCTACGAGTTAGACGCTGTGCACTTGCAGTATTTACTGTAGGTTTCCGAACCTATCAAGTTTTTGGCGCCGCTGCCAGGGAGTGGTTGCAAAATACTCTCTGACTGATATTTTTGTACATAGTTTTATTTTGTTTTTATTTTAGATTTTTTTTGTTCTTTTTACGCATTTTATTTGATTTTTTTAGGTACCTTAGCACGAAGTGTTGTGGGCGAAAAGAAAGTATGCACTCGCAAGCCTTTTGCAAGAGCCACTCGGAAGATCCATTAGAGGTTTGCTTAGCTCATTTTGGATATGGTTTTGATGATGATAGTTTATTTGTGAAGTCAATGCTTTGTTAGATTCCACACCGCTGCTAGACACTAATAAATGGAAGCCCATCCTAGAACCTTTAATTCTTCCCGAGTTCGACTAGTTCCACTAGTTGAGAAAGCTCTGACCTAGACCCTTAATAATGAAACCGTTGTAGATGATAATGGGCCAATTTGTCACGATATCATTGTTCCGTTGAGCACTTGTTTCTCAGATCGTGATTTTCTAAAAGCTTATGTGAATGTTCTGTATAAGACTGAGTTCAGTTTTTGCTCCCTGGGTACTAATCACCATTGCTGCAGGATCATCTTTTCATCAAAACTAATTAGTTGGGTTGATCCCCAACTTTTCAGACTGTATATATATGATTTGCAGCGTACTTTGGGGTAGCAACCTCATCTTGTTTGAGAACGTGCTACTGAAAGCAGGGAAACAAATACATTTCGCTTCATGGGAGTCAACCCATCAGATTTGTTCCCTCTACTCTATCTCTTTTTTTTTTTTTTTTTATTGTTGCATTTCCCATCTTAATTTTTACGTTGGATGACTCAGTTACATTGAGGACAATGTAATGTTTAAGTGTGGGGGAGTGGGTTATTATCCATAAAAAATAAATAAAATCAATTGCATAATATCTCAGTTTTGCTCGAGGACTAGCAAAATATAAGTGTGGGGGTGTTGATAAGCATATAAATGCTACATTTTATACCCATATTTATATTAGTTAGGATACAATATTTTAGTTACTAATACTATTTTAGTGCTTTTGTAGAAAGTACAAGTGAATTCAATCATCGAATAAACAACAAAATGTGAGACTTAATGGTGGTTGCGACGAAAATGGCAAAATGTGGTTGGCCTGGTACTTCCATATATCAGCAACCACAATGATGAAATATGCCGACCTGGTATTTCTATATATCAGCACACTTATTATGTTGGCCTGGTATTTCCATGTATCACATCTTATTATGCTGGACTGGTATTTCTATATATCAACATCACTTACAATGCTGGATTGGTATTTCTATATCAACAGCACTTATTATGCTGGCCTAGTATCTCCATATATCAGCAACACTTATTATGCTGGCATAGTATTTCTATATATCAGCAGCACTTATTACGCTGGCCTGGTATTTCCATGTATCAGCAGCCGGGTTGGCCTGGTATTAGCAACCACAATGGTGAAATGGGTTGGCCTGGTATTTCCATATATCAGCAACCACAATGAAAAAAAATGACAAAATGTAGCTGGTCTGGTATCTCCATATATATCAGCAACATAAAATTGTTTCAGAGGCGAGGCAGAAACGCAGCAAAGGAATTGAAATCAAAGTGGGGTTGGCGCATGGAAACTGAAAATGAGAACTATTTTATCTTTCTTACTTTATTACAAATATATTCCACCAATAAAGATAATTTATTTGCCATGTGAAAAATTAATTGAGGAGTATTTACACGTGACTATTTTGGAAATAAAATAACTCTTTCTTCATTTGGGAGATTTTGGAAATAAGGGGAGTTTATTATTTCATTGGAAGAACGAGGTGGCAATACTATTTAGGGAAAGATACTGATGACGACATCAACTTTCATGCAAGATATTTCATAGAATAATTTATTTTGATACTTTGATTAATGAAATAAAAGAAAAGTAAGGTGTATAAGAAGGTGGGTGATTATTTGAGAAAGGGGGAAGCCGGCCACAGTGCCGCAACGAAGGAAGGGCTTTGAAGTTTTGTTTTCGATTCTTCATTTTTCATTAGCTTGAGTTTAATTTTAATATGTTTATGGCTTTTGAGAAAACCATTTCTAGCTAGTGTTATGTTAGGGTTTAGGTAGAAACCAATAAATTGTGTAAACTCTATATTTATATGCTCAATAATGATTTGAATGACTAGTAGTTTTTTCTTCACAAAGCTTGATGTTTAATAGTTTATGTGATTTTCTTGATTATTTATGCTTTTGAATTGATATTTCGTGCTTCGGTTAAATCCCTAGACGTGGTATGCAAGGATTGATAGGTAATGCTTTAGAATCACTACCCATGAAGCGAAGAAAACTATAGCGGAGAAACAGTATTTGAAAACGCATGGAATATATTCTTAAAGATTAGTAGAGTTTGGTAATTAATTGGTGGAAACCGAAAATCCTAATAACCCATTTCCATTTTTTTTATTGTTAGAATTATTATTACTTGATTTTGTTTCGAGTTTATGAAAATTATCAAAACATTATTAATTCGATTATTCAATTCTTGGTATTAGTTAGTAGAAGTATTTTCACACTCCTCGTGGGAACGACCTGTACTTGCCATTGTCTACGAGTTAGACGCTGTGCACTTGCAGTATTTACTGTAGGTTTCCGAACCTATCAAGTTTTTGGCGCCGCTGCCAGGGAGTGGTTGCAAAATACTCTCTGACTGATATATTTTTGTACATAGTTTTATTTTGTTTTTATTTTAGATTTTTTTTGTTCTTTTTACGCATTTTATTTGATTTTTTTAGGTACCTTAGCACGAAGTGTTGTGGGCGAAAAGAAAGTATGCACTCGCAAGCCTTTTGCAAGAGCCACTCGGAAGATCCATTAGAGGTTTGCTTAGCTCATTTTGGATATGGTTTTGATGATGATAGTGTTATTTGTGAAGTCAATGCTTTGTTAGATTCCACACCGCTGCTAGACACTAATAAATGGAAGCCCATCCTAGAACCTTTAATTCTTCCCGAGTTCGACTAGTTCCACTAGTTGAGAAAGCTCTGACCTAGACCCTTAATCATGAAACCGTTGTAGATGATAATGGGCCAATTTGTCACGATATCATTGTTTCGTTGAGCACTTGTTTCTCAGATCGTGATTTTCTAAAAGCTTATGTGAATGTTCTGTATAAGACTGAGTTCAGTTTTTGCTCCCTGGGTACTAATCACCATTGCTGCAGGATCATCTTTTCATCAAAACTAATTAGTTGGGTTGATCCCCAACTTTTCAGACTGTATATATATGATTTGCAGCGTACTTTGGGGTAGAAACCTCATCTTGTTTGAGAACGTGCTACTGAAAGCAGGGAAACAAATACATTTCGCTTCATGGGAGTCAACCCATCAGATTTGTTCCCTCTACTCTATCTCTTTTTTTATTTTATTTTTATTGTTGCATTTCCCATCTTAATTTTTACGTTGGATGACTCAGTTACATTGAGGACAATGTAATGTTTAAGTGTGGGGGAGTGGGTTATTATCCATAAAAAATAAAATAAAATCAATTGCATAATATCTCAGTTTTGCTCGAGGACTAGAAAAATATAAGTGTGGGGGTGTTGATAAGCATATAAATGCTACATTTTATACCCATATTTATATTAGTTAGGATACAATATTTTAGTTACTAATACTATTTTAGTGCTTTTGTAGAAAGTACAAGTGAATTCAATCATTCTGCGAATAAACAACAAAATGTGAGACTTAATGGTGGTTGCGACGAAAATGGAAAAATGTGGTTGGCCTGGTACTTCCATATATCAGAAACCACAATGATGAAATATGCCGACCTGGTATTTCTATATATCAGCAACACTTATTATGTTGGCCTGGTATTTCCATGTATCAGCATCTTATTATGCTGGACTGGTATTTCTATATATCAACATCACTTACAATGCTGGATTGGTATTTCTATATCAACAACACTTATTATGCTGGCCTAGTATCTCCATATATCAGCAACACTTATTATGCTGGCATAGTATTTCTATATATCAGCAGCACTTATTACGCTGGCCTGGTATTTCCATGTATCAGCAGCCGGGTTGGCCTGGTATTAGCAACCACAATGGTGAAATGGGTTGGCCTGGTATTTCCATATATCAGCAACCACAATGAAAAAAAATGACAAAATGTAGCTGGTCTGGTATCTCCATATATATCAGCAGCATAAAATTGTTTCATAGGCGAGGCAGAAACGCAGCAAAGGAATTGAAATCAAAGTGGGGTTGGCGCATGGAAACTGAAAATGAGAACTATTTTATCTTTCTTACTTTATTACAAATATATTCCACCAATAAAGATAATTTATTTGTCATGTGAAGAATTAATTGAGGAGTATTTACACGTGACTATTTTGGAAATAAAATAACTCTTTCTTCATTTGGGAGATTTTGGAAATAAGGGGAGTTTATTATTTCATTGGAAGAACGAGGTGGCAATACTATTTGGGGAAAGATACTGATGACGACATCAACTTGCATGCAAGATATTTCATAGAATAATTTATTTTGATACTTTGATTAATGAAATAAAAGAAAAGTAAGGTGTATAAGAAGGTGGGTGACTATTTGAGAAAGGGGGAAGCCGGCCACAGTGCCGCAACGAAGGAAGGGCTTTGAAGTTTTGTTTTCGATTCTTCATTTTTCATTAGCTTGAGTTTAATTTTAATATGTTTATGGCTTTTGAGAAAACCATTTCTAGCTAGTGTTATGTTAGGGTTTAGGTAGAAACCAATAAATTGTGTAAACTCTGTATTTATATGCTCAATAATGATTTGAATGACTAGTAGTTTTTTCTTCACAAAGCTTGATGTTTAATCGTTTATGTGATTTTCTTGATTATTTATGCTTTTGAATTGATATTTCGTGCTTCGGTTAAATCCCTAGACGTGGTATGCAAGGATTGATAGGTAATGCTTTAGAATCACTACCCATGAAGCGAAGGAAACTATAGCGGAGAAACAGTATTTGAAAACGCATGGAATATATTCTTAAAGATTAGTAGAGTTTGGTAATTAATTGGTGGAAACCGAAAATCCTAATAACCCATTTCCATTTTTTTTATTGTTAGAATTATTATTACTTGATTTTGTTTCGAGTTTCTGAAAATTATCAAAACATTATTAATTCGATTATTCAATTCTTGGTATTAGTTAGTAGAAGTATTTTCACACTCCTCGTGGGAACGACCTGTACTTGCCATTGTCTACGAGTTAGACGCTGTGCACTTGCAGTATTTACTGTAGGTTTCCGAACCTATCAAGTTTTTGGCGCCGCTGCCAGGGAGTGGTTGCAAAATACTCTCTGACTGATATATTTTTGTACATAGTTTTATTTTGTTTTTATTTTAGATTTTTTTTGTTCTTTTTACGCATTTTATTTGATTTTTTTAGGTACCTTAGCCCGAAGTGTTGTGGGCGAAAAGAAAGTATGCACTCGCAAGCCTTTTGCAAGAGCCACTCGGAAGATCCATTAGAGGTTTGCTTAGCTCATTTTGGATATGGTTTTGATGATGATAGTTTTATTTGTGAAGTCAATGCTTTGTTAGATTCCACACCGCTGCTAGACACTAATAAATGGAAGCCCATCCTAGAACCTTTAATTCTTCCCGAGTTCGACTAGTTCCACTAGTTGAGAAAGCTCTGACCTAGACCCTTAATAATGAAACCGTTGTAGATGATAATGGGCCAATTTGTCACGATATCATTGTTCCGTTGAGCACTTGTTTCTCAGATCGTGATTTTCTAAAAGCTTATGTGAATGTTCTGTATAAGACTGAGTTCAGTTTTTGCTCCCTGGGTACTAATCACCATTGCTGCAGGATCATCTTTTCATCAAAACTAATTAGTTGGGTTGATCCCCAACTTTTCAGACTGTATATATATGATTTGCAGCGTACTTTGGGGTAGCAACCTCATCTTGTTTGAGAACGTGCTACTGAAAGCAGGGAAACAAATACATTTCGCTTCATGGGAGTCAACCCATCAGATTTGTTCCCTCTACTCTATCTCTTTTTCTTTCTTTTTTTTTTTTTTTATTGTTGCATTTCCCATCTTAATTTTTACGTTGGATGACTCAGTTACATTGAGGACAATGTAATGTTTAAGTGTGGGGGAGTGGGTTATTATCCATAAAAAATAAAATAAAATCAATTGCATAATATCTCAGTTTTGCTCGAGGACTAGCAAAATATAAGTGTGGGGGTGTTGATAAGCATATAAATGCTACATTTTATACCCATATTTATATTAGTTAGGATACAATATTTTAGTTACTAATACTATTTTAGTGCTTTTGTAGAAAGTACAAGTGAATTCAATCATTCTGCGAATAAACAACAAAATGTGAGACTTAATGGTGGTTGCGACGAAAATGGAAAAATGTGGTTGGCCTGGTACTTCCATATATCAGAAACCACAATGATGAAATATGCCGACCTGGTATTTCTATATATCAGCAACACTTATTATGTTGGCCTGGTATTTCCATGTATCAGCATCTTATTATGCTGGACTGGTATTTCTATATATCAACATCACTTACAATGCTGGATTGGTATTTCTATATCAACAACACTTATTATGCTGGCCTAGTATCTCCATATATCAGCAACACTTATTATGCTGGCATAGTATTTCTATATATCAGCAGCACTTATTACGCTGGCCTGGTATTTCCATGTATCAGCAGCCGGGTTGGCCTGGTATTAGCAACCACAATGGTGAAATGGGTTGGCCTGGTATTTCCATATATCAGCAACCACAATGAAAAAAAATGACAAAATGTAGCTGGTCTGGTATCTCCATATATATCAGCAGCATAAAATTGTTTCATAGGCGAGGCAGAAACGCAGCAAAGGAATTGAAATCAAAGTGGGGTTGGCGCATGGAAACTGAAAATGAGAACTATTTTATCTTTCTTACTTTATTACAAATATATTCCACCAATAAAGATAATTTATTTGTCATGTGAAGAATTAATTGAGGAGTATTTACACGTGACTATTTTGGAAATAAAATAACTCTTTCTTCATTTGGGAGATTTTGGAAATAAGGGGAGTTTATTATTTCATTGGAAGAACGAGGTGGCAATACTATTTGGGGAAAGATACTGATGACGACATCAACTTGCATGCAAGATATTTCATAGAATAATTTATTTTGATACTTTGATTAATGAAATAAAAGAAAAGTAAGGTGTATAAGAAGGTGGGTGACTATTTGAGAAAGGGGGAAGCCGGCCACAGTGCCGCAACGAAGGAAGGGCTTTGAAGTTTTGTTTTCGATTCTTCATTTTTCATTAGCTTGAGTTTAATTTTAATATGTTTATGGCTTTTGAGAAAACCATTTCTAGCTAGTGTTATGTTAGGGTTTAGGTAGAAACCAATAAATTGTGTAAACTCTATATTTATATGCTCAATAATGATTTGAATGACTAGTAGTTTTTTCTTCACAAAGCTTGATGTTTAATCGTTTGTGTGATTTTCTTGATTATTTATGCTTTTGAATTGATATTTCGTGCTTCGGTTAAATCCCTAGACGTGGTATGCAAGGATTGATAGGTAATGCTTTAGAATCACTACCCATGAAGCGAAGGAAACTATAACGGAGAAACAGTATTTGAAAACGCATGAAATATATTCTTAAAGATTAGTAGAGTTTGGTAATTAATTGGTGGAAACCGAAAATCCTAATAACCCATTTCCATTTTTTTTATTGTTAGAATTATTATTACTTGATTTTGTTTCGAGTTTCTGAAAATTATCAAAACATTATTAATTCGATTATTCAATTCTTGGTATTAGTTAGTAGAAGTATTTTCACACTCCTCGTGGGAACGACCTGTACTTGCCATTGTCTACGAGTTAGACGCTGTGCACTTGCAGTATTTACTGTAGGTTTCCGAACCTATCAAGTTTTTGGCGCCGCTGCCAGGGAGTGGTTGCAAAATACTCTCTGACTGATATATTTTTGTACATAGTTTTATTTTGTTTTTATTTTAGATTTTTTTTGTTCTTTTTACGCATTTTATTTGATTTTTTTAGGTACCTTATCCCGAAGTGTTGTGGGCGAAAAGAAAGTATGCACTCGCAAGCCTTTTGCAAGAGCCACTCGGAAGATCCATTAGAGGTTTTCTTAGCTCATTTTGGATATGGTTTTGATGATGATAGTGTTATTTGTGAAGTCAATGCTTTGTTAGATTCCACACCGCTGCTAGACACTAATAAATGGAAGCCCATCCTAGAACCTTTAATTCTTCCCGAGTTCGACTAGTTCCATTAGTTGAGAAAGCTCTGACCTAGACCCTTAATAATGAAACCGTTGTAGATGATAATGGGCCAATTTGTCACGATATCATTGTTCCGTTGAGCACTTGTTTCTCAGATCGTGATTTTCTAAAAGCTTATGTGAATGTTCCGTATAAGACTGAGTTCAGGTTTTGCTCCCTGGGTACTAATCACCATTGGTGCAGGATCATCTTTTCATCAAAACTAATTAGTTGGGTTGATCCCCAACTTTTCAGACTGTATATATATGATTTGCAGCGTACTTTGGGGTAGCAACCTCATCTTGTTTGAGAACGTGCTACTGAAAGCAGGGAAACAAATACATTTCGCTTCATGGGAGTCAACCCATCAGATTTGTTCCCTCTACTCTATCTCTTTTTTTTTTTTTTTTTTTTTATTGTTGCATTTCCCATCTTAATTTTTACGTTGGATGACTCAGTTACATTGAGGAAAATGTAATGTTTAAGTGTGGGGGAGTGGGTTATTATCCATAAAAAAAAATAATAAAAAAATCAATTGCATAATATCTCAGTTTTGCTCGAGGACTAGCAAAATATAAGTGTGGGGGTGTTGATAAGCATATAAATGCTACATTTTATACCCATATTTATATTAGTTAGGATACAATATTTTAGTTACTAATACTATTTTAGTGCTTTTGTAGAAAGTACAAGTGAATTCGATCATCCAGCGAATAAACAACAAAATGTGATACTTAATGGTGTTTGCGACGAAAATGGCAAAATGTGGTTGGCCTGGTACTTCTATATATCAGCAACCACAATGATGAAATATGCCGACCTGGTATTTCTATATATCAGCAACACTTATTATGTTGGCCTGGTATTTCCATGTATCAGCATCTTATTATGCTGGCCTGGTATTTCTATATATCAACATCACTTACAATGCTGGATTGGCATTTCTATATCAACAACACTTATTATGCTGGCCTGGTATCTCCATATATCAGCAACACTTATTATGCTGGCATAGTATTTCTATATATCAGCAGCACTTATTATGCTGGCCTGGTATTTCCATGTATCAGCAGCCGGGTTGGCCTGGTATTAGCAACCACAATGGTGAAATGGGTTGGCCTGGTATTTCCATATATCAGCAACCACAATGACAAAAAATGACAAAATGTAGTTCGTCTGGTATCTCCATATATATCAGCAGCATAAAATTGTTTCAGAGGCGAGGCAGAAACGCAACAAAGGAATTGAAATCAAAGTGGGGTTGGCGCATGGAAACTGAAAATGAGAACTATTTTATCTTTCTTACTTTATTACAAATATATTCCACCAAGAAAGATAATTTATTTGTCATGTGAAAAATTAATTGAGGAGTATTTACACGTGACTATTTTGGAAATAAAATAACTCTTTCTTCATTTGGGAGATTTTGGAAATAAGGGAGTTTATTATTTCATTGGAAGAACGAGGTGGCAATACTATTTGGGAAAAGATACTGATGACGACATCAACTTGCATGCAAGATATTTCATAGAATAATTTATTTTGATACTTTGATTAATGAAATAAAAGAAAAGTAAGGTGTATAAGAAGGTGGGTGACTATTTGAGAAAGGGTGAAGCCGGCCACAGTGCCGCAACGAAGGAAGGGTTTTGAAGTTTTGTTTTCGATTCTTCATTTTTCATTAGCTTGAGTTTAATTTTAATATGTTTATGCCTTTTGAGAAATCCATTTCTAGCTAGTGTTATGTTAGGGTTTAGGTAGAAACCAATAAATTGTGTAAACTCTATATTTATATGCTCAATAATGATTTGAATGTCTAGTAGTTTTTTCTTCACAAAGCTTGATGTTTAATCGTTTATGTGATTTTCTTGATTATTTATGCTTTTGAATTGATATTTCGTGCTTCGGTTAAATCCATATACGTGGTATGCAAGGATTGATAGGTAATGCTTTAGAATCACTACCCATGAAGCGAAGGAAACTATAGCGGAGAAACAATATTTGAAAACGCATGGAATATATTCTTAAAGATTAGTAGAGTTTGGTAATTAATTGTTGGAAACCGAAAATCCTAATAACCCATTTCCATTTTTTTTATTGTTAGAATTATTATTACTTGATTTTGTTTCGAGTTTCTGAAAATTATTAAAACATTATTAATTCGATTATTCAATTCTTGGTATTAGTTAGTAGAAGTATTTTCACACTCCTCGTGGGAACGACCTGTACTTGCCATTGTCTACGAGTTAGATGCTGTGCACTTGCAGTATTTATTGTAGGTTTCCGAGCCTATCAGTTATCCACTGGAACACTTCATTGGAAGATAACTATTCCAATTAACAGATCCGTGGCATCACTATTAGGCTTTAGCAAGTGCCTTTGCCAACTGCATGGTTTACTAGAAGTCAAATACTTCGAGCCACTGGAACTAGACACCAAATCAATATATTGGTCGGCACCTGTAGCTAATTAGGTCCTTTGATGGTTTGTCATGGGTGGTTACGCCTACATTTTGGGTTGCGGTCGTTATAGCAATCTATTGTCTAAGCTTAGATAATATTTTAGCATTTTGATGTGAATTGATTTCTTCGCGAAAAAATGATTATCGACAAAACTTAAACAAGTCGATCATTACAATAAAGTACAAGTGGTCTTAATACACCTAATTTTTAGAAATAAACAAGCAAAATTACACCAAACAAAATATGTAATCCGATAAACAAAAATGGATTTTGTACATACTAGTCATTTGTTACCGAGACCAGAATTTCTGCATTACTGAGTCCAGAATTACAATACTTTCATTAAATTATAATTTCATACCCATTTCTACATACAAAAGATTGAATATATACTTATCTAAATATTCCATGATATTAGCAAAAGGTTAGGGAAAGTCTTTTTCTCGATAACTTCATCAAACAAAAACTAGCCAAAATACATGGGATCTTACGAGTATGAAGCACATATTCAAAAACATGGTGGACAATGTTTCTCCCCAATTGGAGCCTGAATTGGAGTTACCCACGACTGTACATGAACCTTAAATATGATGCAATTAGTAAACGCCGCGACATCCGGCTGTGGAAATTTATAGAAAAAAAAATGTTAGGAATCTTTAGCGAAAGGAATGTAACTTGAATAAAACAAGGCATCGGCGGGTTCCATAATTATATTATAGATAGACATTTTGGCCAAAACGAAGTGTCAAATGTTTATAAATTCATTGTATAACAAAAACTCCCTTATACAGAATTACTGTGTAATATTACAGCATCAAAGAGATCCGAACAAATTCACAATAGACACATTCTCTGCACGACTTCATCTGTCTAGATTTTTAATCCCTAGGTCTATTGACACGGTAATAAAATCATTCTACAGTCAAAAAATTGTGATAATATCTACAAAAATGTTAACTACCAAAATCAAACCGATTAGGGCAAAACATTCGTAATTTGTAGACTTTATCCTATATGACTACATCAAGTATGACACCCCACTCTCCACTTCCTAATTCCGTATCCCACCATTAGACTAAGTGCATGAGATGGCCAAATTTCCAAGCAGTTCATAAGATGCCTAAATTACAAAGCAGTTCAAACAATTCGCCTCAACATTCAGTAAGCATCTCATTTAGTTAAAAAGTTAAACAGGAAAGCGGAGAGTGAAATAAAACTCACTTGAAACTAATCACAATCCATTTCATCATTGTCGTTAGATAAAAGATGAGCAAAGATGAGCAATTTCAGGTAAATATCATATCTAGTTAAGATTTCATTATTTTATATAAAGTCTAAGACTGCTTAATTAACTTGGAATATTCTTATTGGAGTAACAGTCTAAATCCGATCAAGCAATCAAAGCCAGAAATAGTCAAGTCCTGAAGCATTCTAATGGTCCGACGAGTTTTGCTCAGTCAATGCATAGCAGGGTAAACTAATCATCTTCAACTGTCTGCGTTCCTTTTTTTTTAGCCAAGTAAATGTTTATGTTCCCATAGTTTGTATTATGTGTTTCATGATGTACTTATCCTATGTTATGTTTTATAGGCGTTGAACGGAGAAACCATTGATCCAGTCACGATGTTTGACGTGACCCACAAGTTTAAGAAGTCTACCGATCCCACTTTTGAAAATATTAAGGTATAGTTTTATGTTCTCGTAGAATAAATATTGATTGTTATAATAGAAAGTCTGAATTAGAGCAGCGATAGTCTGTATTGTTTATACAATATTTATCGTACCACAATGAACTTGGATTGCTTTTTGTATTCTTGTATACATGTTTTGAAGACTCTCACCTGTGGAAGACTATTACTTTAATTGCGTATATGAAACGATTCATGCACTAGACCGATTAGACGTGTAATTAGAATAATCTAATTGCAGAACATCTGCGAAACATGGGCTTGCAGATGAATTTAAGTTTTTTGCAAAATGTACCCTAAAACTTTGCATGAGGAATTCGTGGGTTTGCTCTGAGAAATGTGTATAGGGACTGAATTAGTGTTTGAATCTTCTTAATTTTAGTATATTTGGATCTTTAGTATGTACATGTTGTTCTGTTAGTTGTTTTGATGTTTGGTGACTGATTTAGTTGATGACTGATGGTAAGGAAAAATGAAAGCAATAAAAGAGCAAGTGGAAAGAGGAGAACTTGACATGTCATTGGAAGACATATATCACGCAAACATTCCTTCGTCGAGTTCTGGAAGAAAAATGCGTCGTGATGACAGTTCTGTGTGCTATTATTCAAAAACTGAGGAACAACTGGTTGAAATACATCAAAAGTTGGATGCAACTAACTCTGAAAGAGAAAGACAAGCAATGGAGATTGAACGATTGAAGAAACAGTCTAAAAACAAAGGTACTAAAGTGATGCAACTCTTAAACCAGGTTTTTGTGAGTTTGGGTCGTGAGCCCTTACCAGAAGATGCACTAGATGAGGAAGAGGAAGGTGTTTATGAAGACGTGGACAAGGAATATGTTGATGAAGAACTTGTGAATGAGGAAGGTGGGGAAGGTAACATGGAGGAGGATCAACTTTTTTATTGACCAACTCGTGGATGTCAGTGTAAGTATACTCACTTAATCGTTCTTGTTTTCATATGAATGTGGTTGGAAAAATACATTATCAAACATAGAACTTACAGTTAGGGATTGAAGTTTTTTTGGGATATAAAGTATATGTGCAGAAGTCATATATCATATTTTGGGATGAAGTCTTGATGTGAAGTCTAGTTATGAAGTCTAGCTTTATCCTGTGAAGTCATATTTTGGGGGTGTAAAGTCTGTTGGAGTTATATTTTGGGATGTAAATGTCTCTTGGAGTCATATTTTGGGATGCAAATGTCTAGCTCTTTGGACAATGCTAGGATGAAAGTATCTTTTAGAAATATTTTGGATACTACTGATATATGGAATTTCTAATTAAACTATTTCTATGTTATCTTTTATATATTCATGTTCTGAAATTACATGATTAATTTATTAACACAAGGCTAGCTTACTGCGGTGAAAGCGCCTGGAGTCATATTCCTCTTTTTTACCAGTGACAGAATTGCTGGTAGTTTAACAACAAAGGCCTAAAACCTTAATTAACAGAATTCGCAATTAGTGAAACCCTTAGCCAACAACACAAAATACCCCAAACAACTGGATCTTACGCTGGAAGAGTTTTTCATCAACGTCATCAACCAACCACAAACTTGGTGCGTAGACACCTTGACCAGCCCCTTGAACCAACTGAAGAATCGGCGGTTAGAGACCTTGACCAGCCCGTTGAACCAACTGAAGAAACAGCGGTTAGACACCTTGACCATCCTATGAGAAGGCGGTTACACCCTTGAACCAACCGAAGAAACAACGGTTAGAGAGCTTGACCATCTAGAAAAGGGTGGTTACACCTTTCAACCAACTGAAAAATGAGAGTCTGAAATTCTAATCCTACCGATAGTATAGAAGCTTAAATTCTTGAGCAACTAAAACTCAGTCGAAGAAACTCTTCTCCGTTGGAATATGTAGTAGTTGGAATCCTCGACCGACACCTGCAACAACTAAAACTCAGTGGGTCAAACGCTTTAGCTGTTGACGACATTTTATAATTAACCACCTCTACCAACAATATATAACTCTTCAGTAACAAATTCTTTCGAGGGTTAAATATTTCAGCAACAAACCTATACGTACTCTACCAACGATAGTCTGTAGTTACCGGAATATTGCGCTAGCTAGGACTTGAGTCGCTTCATTGTATTCGGCAGATATCTGTTCCAGTAACATGGTTGGTACACATCTTTAGCAATTAAGGCTTCACCCACATAGCATATCGGTTGCCATGTCGGCTGTTATAGAGCTCCAGCCAATCAAAACGACCCTCTACCAACTGAATCCTAGTGGTCACTAAAGTCCAATTTTCTTGTAGTGTTAAAGGAGAATCGACTCTAATCGCAACTAGTATCACACATGAGGTGTGGGGATTAGGTTTACCAGTTGTTAGCTAAATTTCTTCCTTATATAGTCTTTAAATCAAGGTTTCCAATCAATGCTACCTTGGTAACAAAGCATTCAATATTCACCGTTAGATGAAAACCTGATTAGACTCAAGCTAATAGCTTGTTACCCACAAATTAAAAGTGACTTCATTTAGATATGAGTAACCATACCTAAACGTGTGCACCTTATTGGCTCAACAATAGTTAACCGAAGTTAGCCATATAAACACTTTCATATCAACCTTATTCATATTAACCATAACTAGTTCAAATGACTCAAATGAAACTAGTTCTAGAGTTGTTCAATTGTTTATATTCTCATAGAAGTATACAAGACACAATTGAAGCAAAATCGATTTTGACCCACTCGAATCAATTCATGAATATTATAGCCACGGTTTGCAAAAGATTGCATTCCTTAATATATAAATGTATTAGTTCATGAACAAACCGATTTTAGAACATAACCTACTCAGGTATGCAAACGGGTACGCATACCTAAGTGGCCGGACTTAGTTTGGGTTCGCCATTATGCGAACGGGTACGCATACCTCCAAAACTCAGTTGAATTTCCGGACATGAACTTTACGCAAGTATGCATACGGGTATGCATACTAAGTTCCTGGACTTTCATTAACCAACCAGTACGCATACGGGTATGCATACTATGGTTCCCGGACTTGGAATAACATGCAACAGTTTAGCATACAAGTATGCATAATGTGCTATATACAATTATGGTTAATTGTTCTAAACTCCCATTTCAATCATTGAAACATTCTTAAAAGATGACAATAGCTATCTTACACAAACTATTAGCTTCAAAGCAATTTTCAAGTGATCGAATGATCAATACGAAACATTCCGAGTCTACATCAAATGACTGTCTCACACAAATTATGTAAGATGTTACCAGGAGATTTTCACATGATCATCTTTTGACTTTCGTCAAGAATATAAGATGAACTTGGTTAAAGTGAAAGCTTACTAATACATATTTCGAGAAATATGTAAGTGAGTTAAACTCAGCTCGAAATATCAAATGCGTATAATCGAAGTCTATATAGCTATACGACTTTTGTCTCAAATAGGAGATAGAGTAGATAGACTTTTGAGTGATAGATGAGTTCAAGTATCCACATACCTTTTGTTGGTGAATTTCCACAAGCTCCCCTTAGTAGTTCTTCGTCCTCAACCGATGAACGCTGTGAAGTCTACTACTCAACTATACTTACTATCCTAATCTGAGACTTAGCTATAAGTAGACTAGAAATCAAGACTTATAGTTTTGGCAACTAAACTTGACAACAAGCTTGAGATAGCAACGCTTGCGAGTTCAACCGAGCAGTGCTCTAACCAGAATGTAGAGAAGCTGCTAAGGCTACAAAAGATATCATCTAGGGTAATCAAGTGCACAGGTTCTTGCGAGAATCAAGATACGTAGGCACAAATTTGCAACACAATGGCTTGGAGGGTTTATTTTATTTCAACTACATTCCATACCGAAGTCTTATAGTAGTATAATGTTTGTAACAGCTTAATACAGTGTGTGTTCAAACTGGATGAGGTCTCGGGGTTTTATTTCTAGCTTCTAGGTTTCCCCATTAATAAAATTTCTGGTGTCTTGCTTTACTTTTATTTTCCGCATTATATTGAACGTATCTTTATTATTAAAAGTACAAGCAACTTATACGTTAATCAATCCTTGTGATTCGAGAATTTATTTTAAGAGATTATCCAAGGATATTTTCTTACCTGCTTTAATCATTGGATTGAAGTTCACAGAAGAAAATAGTTTATAGGTTCCGTAACAAAAAAGTTGGTAGTCGTAATTGAGTCCTTGTTTCTGAGGATTTTTTTTTCTTTTTGTTTGATAAAATACATTTTTTAATAAAGAAAATAAAAGGGAAGGTTTTCCGCATCAATCACAATTTAGTTTTAGTTCTCTAATGACGTTGGCCAAAAAATTTACCCTTTCGATTAATAAAAAACGAAAAATCTTTGAACTATGAGGTTTGTTTGTATTTTGTTTAAAAGGAAACTCTATGAACTCTAAGTTTAGTTGATTTATAAAAAAAAACTCTCACAACTTGATTAGGTTCAACTAGATTAAAAAAAAGATTCTTTAAAATTCAAGTTTGATTAATTAATGAAATATGAATCTCAAGTTAAGTTGAGTTTTTTCTCTTTCTTTTTCCAAACCTAGAAAAACATCAATCATGTTCGGATGTGTAAAAAATGAATCCGCATTTTTTTTTGATACCGCATTTAGATACCCCACAAATTGGTGAATATACAAAAAGACAAACAAAAACATTAGGAAGTAACTTATAGAACCCCTTATCCATATAATTTTGGTAATGGCAAAATTATTTTTGATTAATAAGTTGTTAATAAAATCAATTAGTTTTTTAAGATTAATCAGTAATAGATTAGTTTGTTAAAATTAAATCTAAGATTTTTGAGTTATTCTGATTCATTTTTTTAAAATTGTTAGACATAGAGAGAAGAAGAAAAATCCTAGAAGGATTTTGTGAGATTTGCAGGAAGGAATTAATGATATATAATTACTCCGAATAATCATGTGTAGATCCAATAACGTTGAATCTTATTTTTTGGGTTCGATTCGCATGGTGAATGAAAAAATAGACCAAAACTCGGCTTAGAAAAATGATGAATACAATGCCGACTAAGAATTTTGATTTGCATTCATCATTTTGCAATGTTGGCAATACATATTCCCATAATTCACAGGTTATTTCAAAAGAAAAAAAAATCACAGTCAGTATTTTGTGAATGAGGGTCGATAATGCCGACTGTTATAATAAGCAGTGGGTATCGATAAATTTTGAATCAAACTATGCCGGATGCATTGTGTATTTGCACACCAAAGAACTCATAGCACAATCGCCATTGTATACATGATGAAGACAATGCCGTTATAGTCGGCATTATCTTTATCATACACACAATGTCGTATGTGGTGATAAGATTGGATGTAACTTGTTTTTCATATTTCGATTTGATTTTTGGAGAAGTATGGAACCCAACTCCACTTAACCGTGAATATTCCCCAATTTTCGTTTAGATTCTTTAAATTTTAGGTTTTGTTTTTTTAAATTTACTAAGATAAAGGGCAGTATGATATTTTCATCACTAAAAACTAATCCAATCCTATTCAACCGTGTGCCTCCCCAAATTTGTGGGAGTATCCCTTAAATATGGGTTCTAAAAGATAACAATTATCTGAACCTCAGGTTCGACTAGAATTTTATTAAGAAAAAGCATTTTGAACCAAAAATTTATCTTGGTTAAGAAGGAAAACTCCACGGTTCATATGATATTTTTATGTTTTTTTCTTCTTCTATTCTTGAAGCATTCTTGGTGTTCTTGCGGGAAAAAAAATATATCCGGACATCAAAATGAGTATGAAAATCTAAACCTAACTAATTACAAAAGTATCCCAATCAACATATATTGTGGACATACGAAGATCAGAACCCTTTATCTTTTTAGCATCCCTAACTATTCTCCAAATTGATTAAGGGTAATACCAAATAACATTTCAATTGAACGAAGTAAGACACAAAATTAGCATAACCGTGTTTTTCATTTGCAAAAAGTAAAATGTGGCCACAATTTATTAAAGATGGATGTCGAAAGCTTCCAGGAAGCTCACTAGCTAGTTTAGAAAATGACCCGTTTGTATAAGGACGGCCCCCGCTGCCATGCTGATACTTAAGGGTTTCAACATCAACTGATAATGACGGTCAATACTTAATCCGATAAACCAATCATCCAGGTCTATCAAACTTGAGTTCATGGAACGCCTTAAAGACTCCAAATAAATCATGGTGCCCCTATCTGACTAATGAATTTATTGTCTGTTGGAAAGAAAGTAGCTATAGAATTACATGTACTACAAAAGCGTATTTTGCGCGTCTTTAGTTTTACCGCATAATTGTAACACAACCATTAGCTACTGGGTTTATAGATCTGATCACACAGCTCAATGATCGCACTTGAGTCCGTGTGCATTTAGGGCTTGCATGCCCATTCTCAATTCATTTGGGTAAAACTGGAATAAGGATATCACGCATTTGAGTGCACAGTAGACATACAACTTTAAGCCGTCAAATGCTAATGCATGTGTACGACCTGATGACTTAGAAATGCATAGTTATCATATACTCCTTCCGTTTCTAAAAAAGTGATATTTTCATTTTTTTAATTTGGCTTATTTTCTGGCTAAAATGAAAAATTTAAAATAACATTTTTCCAAAAACGAAGGTAGTATTATGTAGTCGAATGCGAGATATCAAGAAAAAACTGGCATCAAACAAAACTTGTCTAAATCAAAAATTAAAGAGGGGATGTATTTATGTGCATGAACTGCAACGTTTTTGATAATCTCAACATATACTAGTTCTTGAAAAAGGGGTCGTAGCTTGTAAGAACTGTTCCTCATGAAATTAAGTCGTAGATAATTTCTAGGTCAACTGATAATATCATCCCATGCCCGTGGCATATGCTCTACATACAGAAGCATAATACATGCCAAAGAAATGTTCTGCAATTATTTAAAAATGAAATTTCTTTGTATTTTGGAAAATAAGACAGAGGCTTTTAATCAATTTATTAATACAAGACAAATTAGATGATAATCAATAAAGTAGTTTTTAAAATTTTAAGAGATTGATAAAAATCGGTTTCCAAGATGTGTCCTGTATAAAATCAATAAGCCTAAAGCCAATAACAATCACATGCGTTCTTTAACGAGTAAAGTAATCCTTTTGTGAGGTATTTACTTGGCGTGAAAAATGATTTTTCCGACCGAGGTTTCCTCAAGTTTAAAAAACAGATGATTTTTTAACTTTTAGGTGTAATTTGCTTGTCCTCAAGATCAGGTCGGCTAAGAAATGTACATTATGTCAATGTTCTGAAAACCGGTCCGGACATCAAATCGTAAAAGTTACCGGGTCAGAGTCAAATGGTTCAACCAGTGATTCAACTCGGGTTCACTGGGTCACATGAGTATATGTTTTTTGTTCATGCTTTGTTTTTAGAAACAATTATATATTTTTTATATGCATGATTTTCACCAAAGAATAAATGGCTTAGTGGTGGTGGTTATTTTGAAGGAGTAATAGGTCATGGGATCAAATCTCTATCCCTACTCACAAAATTTTTTTGCGAAAAAAGAAACGAATCAACCCATTTGGGAACCGTACAGACTCGGGTCACCCGATTTTCACAAAACAAAACGGTTTCTTGTAAATTTACTGGGTCATCGATGACCCAGCCCAGAAAGGTGACTGGGTCACTGGTTTACTGGAATGACCGGCCGGGATGGTTTTCAGAACACTGCATTATGTATGACAGACACCTGAAAAATGAAACAAAATGTTACTTATGTTCTTTCAAATTGGATGTTACCTACGGTCATTTTGTTCGTGAACATAAATTTTAAAATGTCATTGCCCCGGGATATATGAGGATGAGCATTCTGTTATTCTAAAAATAAATAAATAATGATATTGTGGGTTGAATAGGTAATAAAAAGTACACATTTTTTATTT
This sequence comes from Papaver somniferum, assembly GCF_003573695.1. Classification (NCBI taxonomy): domain Eukaryota; kingdom Viridiplantae; phylum Streptophyta; class Magnoliopsida; order Ranunculales; family Papaveraceae; genus Papaver; species Papaver somniferum. The sequence goes on along the minus strand of NC_039364.1, from coordinate 226,951,024 downwards.
TTTTGAATAGCAAAAGAAAAAGATCTTATCGAAAAAAAGAAGAGAGTACAGAAGAAATTTTAAAATGTCATTGCCCCGGGCTATATGAGGATGAGCATTCTGTTATTCTAAAAATAAATAAATAATGATATTGTGGGTTGAATAGGTAATAAAAAGTACACTTTTTTATTTTTTTGAATAGCAAAAGAAAAAGATCTTATCGAAAAAAAGAAGAGAGTACAGAAGAATTCTGCTCACCTAATGGGAGAGGAGAGAAATGGAAAAAGTAAAAAAAAAAAGAACAAAAGAACAAAAAAAGAGATTATTGTAAAAAAACTACCACGTATCGGAAAAAATTTACAAAAGAAAAATTATGGTAGCAAAAATAAAACTCTGCTAGGGGAGGAGAGTGAGTGTCCGATTTTCGCGCGGCTACAATGAAGATTGGATCATCATTGAATCAGATCAGAGAAAGGGTTACGGGGTCAGATCAGAATTTATGGAAGAGTTTGCAGGGTTTGAAGATGAAGACTGGTATTGCTAAGAAGTGGGTTGAGGTTGTGAGCGGAAAAAGTATGGTATGTGGGGTTTCTTCATCTTCTAGTATGGATCAGGAAAATAGTAATGCTTGGCAAGTGGTTGCAAACAAAAAATCAAAGAGTAAAACACAACCTGTCAATCAAGTATCGATCGACTGCAAATACAAGTCTTTCATTGTTTCTAGAGTTTCAAATGGTTTATTGCTAGAGGAAAAAACAAGAAATACTAAGGATGTTATTCAAGTTTTGGTGAGTAGAGAAGCTATTGTTTGGATGAAGAATATTATCAGAAAGGAATCAAAAAAAAACTTTTATGGGCAGTGGTGCTGGACGTTTCATAGAAATGATGAACATATTTTGTTTTCAAGAAACAAAAATAAGTATGATGAATTTTTCAGAGCTTCATTTTCATCCAAATGTACCTCAAGCTAAAACTTTTCCTACCTATAAGTCCTTTCTCCGAAAGTGATTATCTATGGACTGAGCCGAGACAATACAACTATTCGGTTCACACTTCGTGTGATCGTCTATGGATACGAGATCGAGACAATACAAAAAAGAATTATGTTTACTTGATAAGAGGTTCGGACTTAACCAAACACAATAGTATTACTATCAAGTAAATAGGAATTAACGTTTGTGTAATTTACTTTAAATTATAATAACAAACAATTATAATTGCGGAAAATAAAAGTAAAATGACACATTAAGATTTTGTTAACAAGGAAACCGCAAATGCATAAAAATCCCGGGACCTTGTCCAGAATTGAATACTCTCATGATTAAGCCGCTACACAAAATTAAACCAACTTCGTATAGTTGAGACCAAGCAACTAAACCTATAGTTCACCTAGTTCCGTCTGTATTCCCACACCTCCAACTTATGAATAAGTCACGTACTTGGAACAATTCCTTTGGTTCGTATTCCAAACAGTAAAGGAACAACAAATCTGTTTGGTAGTAACTCTCTTCAACCAAGTGATATGAGTTCGACAAAGACTCTTCTGTTTATCTCAATAAAATCCTTCGTCAGGTTCTTAGATCTATTTTATTCTCAACTACCGAAGTAATTGTTAAGATTTTGCAATCTATACTTTTAATCACAAAGAATTGTATTGATGCCGATCTACACAACTAATCAATCTAATCTACGACAAGGATAAACCGATTATAGTTGGATTCTCTATACCAAAACAAGTATTGTGCACACCAAAGATTATGAACCCCAAATCAGAAATCTTCAATATCTTTTTTGTCTTCAAATCTTCTTAGATATTCAATAGACACCTGCACACAACAACTTGAATCTCTTGTGATCAATCACGCACAGAACGGAGTCTGTTAACAATGGATTATCACAAGATCGTCTTTAGAACTAAAAACAGTCTAAAGATCCCTGTCGAAACTTCGATCTAGTTTGAGTGAATCTTATATCAGAAGAGAATATTCTCAAGCATAAACAAACTAGGTGCAATCAAAGTTCAACCACCATCAGTCAATCAAATCAATCGAAAACAAAAGATAAACCGCAATTATCTAGTTTCCCACCAACGGTACTAATATAGCTTCTCAATCCCAAAGAAGACTTTAAACTGAGCGGCCGTAAGAGATTTTGCCTAATTAGGTTACTCTCCTCTCTGAATAAGCGGCTTCACTAGTAACAACACAACCGAGGAAGTTTGTTGTCACGAAGGATTAGTTTGCTTGAAATGCAAACTTTCATATTTATAGACAAAGGAATTTTGGACACCAAGGAATTTCCAAAACCGAAAATATTCTCAAGATATGCAATATATTCCTGGAAATGCTCTGTCCAAAATATTGACCGAAAATCTCTTTGGAAAATCTTCAACTAGTAAATGCACATTACTAATTCTTATTTTCCTAAAATAAAATTAAAAACCTTAAATAAAAGATTCTTAGCTTATTTATGTTTCGATCCGGGATTTTCTTCCTTTAGCTATTAAGGAATAACTTTGAACAATAAAAGACAAACATTACTGCATGTGTTCAAAGTAGACATCCTTACTTTGTAAGTCCTCTTTCATACTTACAACCTTGAAACCGATTTCCCACACTTCCAAACAAGTTTAGAATTGGTTCATCTGACTTTCAAGAACTATGTGATTGATCAAGAACACTCAATCACAAATCATGGGTTTAACGGTTCTACCAAAACAAGTTTCGGTTCTACCTCCATGTGAGTACTGTGTGCATAGTCACACTAGATTTCCAAAATTCGGTTGACTAGGTACTAGGATCGGTTCCCCACATATATATGGTATCTAACTTGTATGTGTTGCACATGTCCATAGGATCGGTTCCCCTTTGCCTAAAAACGTGTTGCACATGTCCATAGGATCAGTTCCCTTTTCTGCTAAAAACTTGCTGCACCTCATACAAGGATCGATTCCCCTTTGTGATGTGTTGCACCTCTTACTAGGATCGGTTCCCCTTTACCCAGAGTCGGTCATACACAAAATCACAAACTCGATCATACCATCTCAGGTGATTACTTAAGATCGGTTTCATTAATAAAAGTCATACCAATACATAAGTCAGGCCTTTGTGAATAGTTTTACCAAGAACACAAACTAGTCATGAGCGGTTATACTAATCACACATATTGGTTGTTCACAAGATATGCAATGAATAACAATACCAATCACGCCTGGCGATTTCCTTTTCGATTCATAAACAAGTTTATGAACTTACCTCCTTAAAACACATGTAGAACATTGTTTCCTAGGATGAAATCCTCACCTCATACCCATACATAATCACAATAGCATTCAAATGATTATGTCAATGTCTTATCTACAAAGTTTAATGGTTAAGCAATAAACCTCGTATTGTATTCCTTAATACTATGTCTATCTAGAGTGTTCATGCTTCGCAGTTTTGTTTTCAATATGCACGACTTGAAAGATACGTTAGGGAATGAAACAGTTCAAGTCAAATATCACTAACCTTAAGTGGAAGGATGATGTTGTCGTTGTAGCTTCTTACTTCTTCACTTCTTCAAGTCTTCGCAATACTTGTAATGTCTCATATCCTAATACTTTCAAGCTAACCTATACGAAGTTGACTCTAGTACATAATCAAGCAACTCTTAAAATGAGTTTTGATTCACTAAAATATGACAACCAAACTTGACATACCAACGTTTGGTGGGTTCAACCGAGCTATGCTCTAACACTCTTTGCAAAAAGAAAGAAGTCTGGAGGTTTGGGGTTTAAGAATTTGAAAAAGATGAATCAAGATCTTCTTTATAAATTGGAGATTTGCAAATGAAAAAGATGCTCTTTGGAGAAAACTTGTAGATGATAAATATGGGGTGGGAGAGGTATATTGGCTAGCTAAAATTCCAAAACGCACTTATGGAAATTCAGTGTGGAGAGCCATTATGAGCTGCAATAATTTATTTCTTAAACATATCAAGTTCAAAGTGCATTCTGGCAGAATTAAAAGATTTTGGGAGGATAGCTGGTTATGTGATAGACCAATTAAAGATTGTTACCCTCATCTGTTTAATATTTCAAGACTAAAGAATTTGAAAGTTGTAGAAGTTGGTTTTACAGGTGAAAATTGTATCATTTGGAATCTTAGAACTCCTACAAGATTGTTTGGAGAAGCTGCTGTGGAGCATACTATCCTTCTTACAAATTTGAGATCTTTTACTTTCAATATTTGTTTAGAATATGAACTTCAATGGTCTTTGTGCTCAACAAAAAATTACACAGTTAAATCTTTATATGATTTTCTCACCAGTATAGATTCAAATGATCAAAAGAATGCAATTTTCTCTTTTATATGGAAACAAAAGTATCCACCCAAGATTGGTTTCTTCCTTTATACAATTGCTCATGATAGGCTTCCCACAAGAGACTCATTAAGAAGTAAAGGTATGGATGTTCCACCAGATTGCCTTTTTTGCTCTGAACCTGAAACTACTTCCTATCTGCTGCTTCATTGTTCTTTTACCAAGAAAATTTGGAGTTTTTCTTGATAAGCTAAATTGGTTCTTCTCAATGCCCGAGCATACTGTATCTTCTATCCAAGCATGGCATCTGACTCAATCTTCTTCAGCTTTAAATGCTATTTGTAACTTGATCCCTGCTGCAATTCTTTGGTGCATCTGGAAAGAGAGGAATGCCAGAGTTTTTAATGGAAAAGTCAGCAATGAAGTTGCAGTCACTAATAAGGCTATTTATTTCCTTTACTCTTGGTCCTTAGCCATCAAACGTTTTGAGTTTACTTCTTCCACAGATGTTATGAATAACTGACACTCAACTTTTTTTAGTTGATAATGAGTTTGTATGTATTTTTTGGGTCT